>NW_025534836.1:0-12500 GCF_020615455.1 Coregonus clupeaformis
CATCCCATCAGCAATCTGCACACCTGGTCCTGATCATCACCCTTCTTAGGCTCTGGCCTAACATCCATTCCTGCCGGATCGTTAGCCATGAACAGTAGGTTTACCAGAGTATCAGTCTTAGAGCCTAGCGTTAGTTTTTGTTTTTGCACCTTGTTGGTTTGTTGCTTACTTACCCCCCGTTTTGTTCCATCTGCAGTCACCCGTCCGAACCTTCATCCAACCTCTGCCTGGTGGTCGGGCGGCTGCCGACCCAGGATGGGATCAACCACTGCACCCCCAACAACTAATCAACGCCGCCCGCTCTGTTCCCTGGATTATTCAGCATCACTCTTGAACTTGTAAATAAACACTCACCTTTGTTTCAACTTACCTTGTCCTGGTCTGCTTCTGGGTTCTGGCTTAGCAACTCGTGACAGAACGATCCGGCCAGTAATGAACCCAGCGGACCTGGACTCTGTTCGCCATGCCATTACCCAGCAGGAGAAGATGTTGGGCCATCATAGCACGGTACTACAGGAGATCGCGTTGTCAGTTCGGAACCTTTCTACCCGGTCTGACGGAGGTCCAGAACCAACGCAAGTGTCCGGTGGAAGATCCACTACCGGTTTCACCGATCTAGCCTGCCGCTTCTGAAGCTGTGTCCTTCCCGTGAGCCCAAGGTTCCGACACCGGAGAAATATGAGGGGGAGCTGGGAAGATGCCGTTCCTTCCTTATGCAGTGTGGATTAGTGTTCGATCTACAGCCCTACTCTTATGCCACAGACAAGGCTAGGATAGCCTTGTGATTGAGTTGCTGCGTGGTCGAGCGCTGAGTGGGCTTCAGCCGTTTGGGAACGACAGGATCCCTGCATGGCTTCATACCAGGGGTTCACGGCCGAGATGAGGAAGCTCTTCGACCATTCCGTCCGAGGGAGGGACGCAGCTAGGCGCCTGTTTTCCGCTTCGCCAAGGAACTGCGCAGCGTGGCCGACTTCGTGATCGAGTTCAAGACGTTGGCTGTGAGAGTGGGTGGAATGAGGAGGCTCTGCAAGCGGCCTTTACCAGGGTCTGTCGGAGCAGCTCAAGGATGAGTTGATCTCCTATCCGAGTCTAGTGACCTGGACAGCTTGGTAGCCTTGTCTATTCGGGGTGGGATAATCGAGTCCGAGAGCCGAAGGAGGGAGAAGCAATGGGCTCCGTCCAACCGATCAGCTTCTCAGGTTCCAGTCGGGTCGTCCAAACTCGTGGCTCGCTAAAGTTGGGAGGACTTTTAGCGAGCCAGTTTCGACCTCTCAATACCTCTGTCAGACCCGTTTCCCGCTACCCTTATGAACAGGAATCAGAGCTTAGCGATTAACGCTTTTATCGATTCAGGTGCCGATGGAAGCTTTCTAGATGCCGAGTTGGTGGAACAGCTGGGGCTTTCAAGAGCAATTGCCGGAAGCCATTGAAGCTACCACTCTGGACGGCAGTAGTCTGGCACGTATACGATGAGGACTGAACCGGTTAAGATGCGGTTGTCGGGGAATCATTCTGAGATGATTTCATTCTTCATTCTGCCGTCTTCCCAGGTTCCTCTGGTCCTTGGATACCCCTGGCTGAAGGAACACAATCCCACGTTCGATTGGGTGACGGGCAAGGTAACGAGTTGGAGCCTTGATTGTCATGCTAACTGTCTCAAGACTGCCTGCCCCCATTCGGTTCCCAGTCAGGTGATTGAGGCTAAACCCCCAGATTTGTCCCTGGTTCCCAGACATATCACGATTTGGGGAAGTTTTCAGTAAGCAGAAGGCTCTGTCACTCCCTCCCCACCGACCTATGATTGTGCCATCAACCTGTTCCCTGGAGCTGCTCTACCCCAAGGGAAGGTTATACAGTATCCCGACCTGAACGTGAGGCTTTGGAGACCTACATCAAGGAGTCCCTAGCTGCTGGTCTCGTTCGTCCCTCGTCATCACCCCCTGGGGGTTCAGGATTCTTCTTTGTGGGTAAGAAGGATGGCTCTCTTCGACCGGTATTGATTATCGGGGGTTGAATGACATCACGGTCAAGAACAAGTATCCCCTGCCCTTGATGAGTTCTGCCTTCGACTCCTTACAGGGTGCTACGGTGTTCACCAAGCTAGACCTACGCAATGCGTATCACATGGTCCGGATCAGAGAGGGGGACGAGTGGTTGACGGGTTTCATACACCGATGGGTCACTTCAGTATCAGGTGATGCCGTTTGGACTGACCAATGCTCCAGCGGTATTCCAGAGTATGGTGAACGACGTCCTGAGAGATATGATCGGTCTCTTTGTGTTTGTTTACCTGGATGACATTCTGATCTTCTCGAAGGAACCTTCCGACCACGTCCAGCATGTCCGGCAGGTTCTGCAGCGATTGTTGGAGAATCGCCTGTTCGTGAAGGCCGAGAAGTGCGAGTTTCACGCCCACACGACATCCTTTCTCGGGTACATCATCTCCAGGGGAGAGATTAGGATGGACCAGGAGAAGGTTAGAGCGGTTCTGGAATGGGCCCAGCCCGGTACGAGATTGCAGCTCCAGAGATTTTTGGGGTTTGCGAATTTCTACCGCAGATTCATCCGGGATTACAGCCGTGTGGCCGCTCCGTTAACTGCCTTGACTTCCAGTATCAGGACCTTCAAGTGGAATCCGAGGCGGATCGAAGCGTTTCTGGATTTGAAGAGGCGATTCACCAACGCACCGATTCTCTCTCAACCGGACACGCCCGTCAGTCGTCGCGTTGAAGTGGACGCGCGTCTGATGTGGGGAGTTGGCGCTCATCCTGTCGCAGCGATGCTCCACGGACAGTAAACTCCATCCCGCGCCTACTACCTCGCCGCCTTCGCCCTGGAGAGGAATTACGAGTGGGTAACCGGGAGCTTCTCGCGGTGAAACTTGCCTTGGAGGAGTGGCGCCACTGGTTGGAGGGGCGGAGCAACCGTTTATTGTCTGGACTGACCACAAGAATCTTGCTTACGTGCAATCGGCTAAACGTCTCAACTCCCGGCCAGGCCAGGTGGGCGTTGTTTTTCGGACGATTCAAGTTTTCCCTGACGTTCCGACCTGGATCTAAGAACGGCAAGGCGGACGCCTTGTCCCGGATGTTCTCCAAGACGGAGGAGAGTGGGTCCAAGACCGAGACACTTCTCCCCCGGAACTGCGTCGTGGGGAGCAGTTATGTGGAAGATTGAGGAGGAGGTGCTGGCGGCCCTTCGACTCAGCCCGGTCCCGGTAACGGTCCACCCGGTCGGTTGTTTGTGCCTGAGTCGGTTCGTCCTGCTGTCCTCAAATGGTCCCACGCCAGCAAGATGGCTTGTCACCCTGGCGTGGCTCGGACAATGGCGTTTTCTTCGCAGACGTTTTTGGTGGCCTGCCAGGCCGAGGATACTCGGGGTTATGTTGCTGCCTGTCCAGTGTGTGCGCAGAATAAGAGTACCAATCGGCCCAGCTCTGGACTACTTCACCCCCTTCCTATTCCCGGCGACCATGGTCGCGTCTGGCCCTGGACTTTGTCACTGGTTGCCCGCTTCTGAGGGGAACACGGTCGTTCTGACTATCGTGGACAGATTCAGCAGAGTTCGCCCACTTTGTGCCTATTGCCAAGCTTCCTCTGCCTCGGAGACATCCGAGATCCTGGTTAGGGAGGTTTTCAGGGTCCACGGGTTGCCCAGTGATATCGTTTCCGACCGTGGCCCTCAGTTTACCTCTGCTGTCTGGAAGTCCTTCTGTTTGGCCATTGGCGCTACAGTCAGTCTCACATCTGGTTTTCACCCCCAATCTAATGGTCAGGCGGAGAGAGCCAACCAGAAGATGGAATCCACGCTACGCTGTCTGGCCTCTTCCAACCCCACCTCCTGGGTCTCTCAGTTGCCTTGGGTTGAGTATGCTCACAATACTCTCCCTACATCTGCCACTGGGATGTCTCCCTTCCAGTGCCTGTATGGCTACCAACCTCCCTTGTTCCCTTCTCAGGAGAAGGAGCTCTCAGTGCCTTCTGTTCAGGTCCATATTCGCGTTGCCACCGGACCTGGCATCGGGCCAGAAAAGCACTCCTTAGAGTTTCGGACCGGTATCAGCTCCAGGCGAATCGTCGCGGATCCCCGCTCCCACCTACACCATCGGAGATAGGGTCTGGTTGGCCACACGGGATCTTCCTTTACGGACTGAGTCTAGGAAGTTGTTACCGAAGTTCATTGGTCCGTTTGTGGTGGAGAAGGTGATCAATCCGGTGGCAGTTCGACTCAAACTCCCGAGGACGCTCAGAGTCCATCCCACCTTTCATGTCTCCTGCCTCAAGCCTGTTTTCCTCAGTCCTCTGTTGCCTCCTCCGCCTCCTCCTCCTCCTCCTCGGATGATCGGAGGTGGTCCTGCCTACACGGTGCGTCGCATCATGGATTCCAGACGGCGGGGCCGGGGTTTCCAGTATCTCGTGGACTGGGAGGGGTATGGTCCTGAAGAGAGGAGTTGATTCGCGGCGACAGGTCCTAGATGCTGACCTCATCAGTGACTTCTACCGCCTCCATCCTGGCGCTCCGGGAGTCCGCCCGGTGGCGTTTCGTCGGAGGGGGGGGTACTGTAACGATCCCGGCAGTCTGAGTCGGGTCCTGTCTGTGGACTAGTTGTTATGTTCGTGATCTCCAGTTTCCCCGAGGGTTCTGGAACGCTCCGGGGAGCTCTCTTGATTTCCGCACCTGCATCCCATCAGCAATCTGCACACCTGGTCCTGATCATCACCCTTCTTAGGCTCTGGCCCAACATCCATTCCCTGCCGGATCGTTAGCCATGAACAGTAGGTTTACCAGAGTATCAGTCTTAGAGCCTAGCGTTAGTTTTGTTGTTTTTGCACCTTGTTGGTTTGTTGCTTACTTACCCCCGTTTTGTTCCATCTGCAGTCACCCGTCCGGAACCTTCATCCAACCTCTGCCTGGTGGTCGGGCGGCCGCCGACCCAGGATGGGATCAACCACTGCACCCCCCAACAACTAATCAACGCCGCCCGCTCTGTTCCCTGGATTATTCAGCATCACTCTTGAACTTGTAAATAAACACTCACCTTCGTTTCAACTTACCTTGTCCTGGTCTGCTTCTGGGTTCTGGCTTAGCAACTCGTGACATCCACAGCCTGTATAAAGCTGGGTCTCTACTGGTCTCCACAGCCTGTATAAAGCTGTGTCTCTGCTGGTCTCCACAGCCTGTATAAAGCTGGGTCTCTACTGGTCTCCACAGTCTGTATAAAGCTGGGTCTCTACTGGTCTCCACAGCCTGTATAAAGCTGGGTCTCTACTGGTCTCCACAGTCTGTATAAAGCTGGGTCTCTACTGGTCTCCACAGCCTGTATAAAGCTGGGTCTCTACTGGTCTCCACAGCCTGTATAAAGCTGGGTCTCTGCTGGTCTCCACAGCCTGTATAAAGCTGGGTCTCTGCTGGTCTCCACAGTCTGTATAAAGCTGGGTCTCTACTGGTCTCCACAGCCTGTATAAAGCTGGGTCTCTACTGGTCTCCACAGCCTGTATAAAGCTGGGTCTCTACTGTTCTCCACAGCCTGTATAAAGCTGGGTCTCTACTGGTCTCCACAGCCTGTATAAAGCTGGGTCTCTACTGGTCTCCACAGCCTGTATAAAGCTGGGTCTCTACTGGTCTCCAGAGCCTGTATAAAGCTGGGTCTCTACTGGTCTCCACGGTCTGTATAAAGCTGGGTCTCTACTGGTCTCCACAGCCTGTATAAAGCTGGGTCTCTACTCGTCTCCACAGCCTGTATAAAGCTGGGTCTCTACTGGTCTCCACAGCCTGTATAAAGCTGGGTCTCTACTATCTCCACAGCCTGTATAAAGCTGGGTCTCTACTGGTCTCCACAGCCTGTATAAAGCTGGGTCTCTACTGGTCTCCACAGCCTGTATAAAGCTGGGTCTCTACTGGTCTCCACAGCCTGTATGAAGCTGGGTCTCTACTGGTCTCCACAGCCTGTATAAAGCTGGGTCTCTACTGGTCTCCACAGCCTGTATAAAGCTGGGTCTCTACTGGTCTCCACAGCCTGTATAAAGCTGGATCTCTACTGGTCTCCACAGTCTGTATAAAGCTGGGTCTCTACTGGTCTCCACAGCCTGTATAAAGCTGGGTCTCTACTATCTCCACAGCCTGTATAAAGCTGGGTCTCTACTATCTCCACAGCCTGTATAAAGCTGGGTCTCTACTGGTCTCCACAGCCTGTATAAAGCTGGGTCTCTACTGGTCTCCACAGCCTGTATAAAGCTGGGTCTCTACTGGTCTCCACAGCCTGTATAAAGCTGGGTCTCTACTGGTCTCCACAGCCTGTATAAAGCTGGGTCTCTACTGGTCTCCCCAGTCTGTATAAAGCTGGGTCTCTACTGGTCTCCACAGCCTGTATAAAGCTGGGTCTCTACTATCTCCACAGCCTGTATAAAGCTGGGTCTCTACTGGTCTCCATAGCCTGTATAAAGCTGGGTCTCTACTATCTCCACAGCCTGTATAAAGCTGGGTCTCTACTGGTCTCCACAGCCTGTATAAAGCTGGGTCTCTACTGGTCTCCACAGCCTGTATAAAGCTGGGTCTCTACTGGTCTCCACAGCCTGTATAAAGCTGGGTCTCTACTGGTCTCCACAGTCTGTATAAAGCTGGCTCTACTGGTCTCCACAGCCTGTATAAAGCTGGGTCTCTACTGGTCTCCACAGCCTGTATAAAGCTGGGTCTCTACTATCTCCACAGCCTGTATAAAGCTGGGTCTCTACTGGTTCTCCACAGCCTGTATAAAGCTGGGTCTCTACTATCTCCACAGCCTGTATAAACCTGGGTCTCTACTGGTCTCCACAGCCTGTATAAAGCTGGGTCTCTACTGGTCTCCACAGCCTGTATAAAGCTGGGTCTCTACTGGTCTCCACAGTCTGTATGAAGCTGGGTCTCTGCTGGTCTCCACAGCCTGTATAAAGCTGGGTCTCTACTGGTCTCCACAGTCTGTATAAAGCTGGGTCTCTACTGGTCTCCACAGCCTGTATAAAGCTGGGTTTCTACTGGTCTCCACAGCCTGTATAAAGCTGGGTCTCTACTGGTCTCCACAGCCTGTATAAAGCTGGGTCTCTACTATCTCCACAGCCTGTATAAAGCTGGGTCTCTACTGGTCTCCACAGTCTGTATAAAGCTGGGTCTCTACTGGTCTCCACAGCCTGTATAAAGCTGGGTCTCTACTGGTCTCCACAGTCTGTATGAAGCTGGGTCTCTACTGGTCTCCACAGCCTGTATAAAGCTGGGTCTCTACTGGTCTCCACAGCCTGTATAAAGCTGGGTCTCTACTGGTCTCCACAGCCTGTATAAAGCTGGGTCTCTGCTGGTCTCCACAGCCTGTATAAAGCTGGGTCTCTGCTGGTCTCCACAGCCTGTATAAAGCTGGGTCTCTGCTGGTCTCCCACAGCCTGTATAAAGCTGGGTCTCTACTGGTCTCCACAGCCTGTATAAAGCTGGGTCTCTACTGGTCTCCACAACCTGTATAAAGCTGGGTCTCTACTGGTCTCCACAGTCTGTATAAAGCTGGGTCTCTACTGGTCTCCACAGCCTGTATAAAGCTGGGTCTCTACTGGTCTCCACAGCCTGTATAAAGCTGGGTCTCTACTGGTCTCCACAGCCTGTATAAAGCTGGGTCTCTACTGGTCTCCACAGTCTGTATAAAGCTGGGTCTCTACTGGTCTCCACAGCCTGTATAAAGCTGGGTCTCTACTATCTCCACAGCCTGTATAAAGCTGGGTCTCTACTGGTCTCCACAGCCTGTATAAAGCTGGGTCTCTACTATCTCCACAGCCTGTATAAACCTGGGTCTCTACTGGTCTCCCACAGCCTGTATAAAGCTGGGTCTCTACTGGTCTCCACAGCCTGTATAAAGCTGGGTCTCTACTGGTCTCCACAGTCTGTATGAAGCTGGGTCTCTACTGGTCTCCACAGCCTGTATAAAGCTGGGTCTCTACTGGTCTCCACAGTTCTGTATAAAGCTGGGTCTCTACTGGTCTCCACAGCCTGTATAAAGCTGGGTTTCTACTGGTCTCCACAGCCTGTATAAAGCTGGGTCTCTACTGGTCTCCACAGCCTGTATAAAGCTGGGTCTCTACTATCTCCACAGCCTGTATAAAGCTGGGTCTCTACTGGTCTCCACAGTCTGTATAAAGCTGGGTCTCTACTGGTCTCCACAGCCTGTATAAAGCTGGGTCTCTACTGGTCTCCACAGTCTGTATGAAGCTGGGTCTCTACTGGTCTCCACAGCCTGTATAAAGCTGGGTCTCTACTGGTCTCCACAGCCTGCTATAAAGCTGGGTCTCTACTGGTCTCCACAGCCTGTATAAAGCTGGGTCTCTGCTGGTCTCCACAGCCTGTATAAAGCTGGGTCTCTGCTGGTCTCCACAGCCTGTATAAAGCTGGGTCTCTGCTGGTCTCCACAGCCTGTATAAAGCTGGGTCTCTACTGGTCTCCACAGCCTGTATAAAGCTGGGTCTCTACTGGTCTCCACAGCCTGTATAAAGCTGGGTCTCTACTGGTCTCCACAGTCTGTATAAAGCTGGGTCTCTACTGGTCTCCACAGCCTGTATAAAGCTGGGTCTCTACTGGTCTCCACAGCCTGTATAAAGCTGGATCTCTACTGGTCTCCACAGCCTGTATAAAGCTGGGTCTCTACTGGTCTCCACAGTCTGTATAAAGCTGGGTCTCTACTGGTCTCCACAGTCTGTATAAAGCTGGGTCTCTACTGGTCTCCACAGTCTGTATAAAGCTGGGTCTCTACTGGTCTCCACAGCCTGTATAAAGCTGGGTCTCTACTGGTCTCCACAGCCTGTATAAAGCTGGGTCTCTACTGGTCTCCACAGCCTGTATAATGCTGGGTCTCTGCTGGTCTCCACAGTCTGTATAAAGCTGGGTCTCTACTGGTCTCCACAGCCTGTATAAAGCTGGGTCTCTACTCGTCTCCACAGCCTGTATAAAGCTGGGTCTCTACTGGTCTCCACAGCCTGTATAAAGCTGGGTCTCTACTATCTCCACAGCCTGTATAAAGCTGGGTCTCTACTGGTCTCCACAGCCTGTATAAAGCTGGGTCTCTACTGGTCTCCACAGCCTGTATAAAGCTGGGTCTCTACTGGTCTCCACAGTCTGTATGAAGCTGGGTCTCTACTGGTCTCCACAGCCTGTATAAAGCTGGGTCTCTACTGGTCTCCAGCAGCCTGTAGTAAAGCTGGGTCTCTACTGGTCTCCACAGCCTGTATAAAGCTGGATCTCTACTGGTCTCCACAGTCTGTATAAAGCTGGGTCTCTACTGGTCTCCACAGCCTGTATAAAGCTGGGTCTCTACTATCTCCACAGCCTGTATAAAGCTGGGTCTCTACTATCTCCACAGCCTGTATAAAGCTGGGTCTCTACTGGTCTCCACAGCCTGTATAAAGCTGGGTCTCTACTGGTCTCCACAGCCTGTATAAAGCTGGGTCTCTACTGGTCTCCACAGCCTGTACAAAGCTGGGTCTCTACTGGTCTCCACAGCCTGTATAAAGCTGGGTCTCTACTGGTCTCCACAGCCTGTATAAAGCTGGGTCTCTACTGGTCTCCACAGTCTGTATAAAGCTGGGTCTCTACTGGTCTCCACAGCCTGTATAAAGCTGGGTCTCTACTGGTCTCCACAGCCTGTATAAAGCTGGGTCTCTACTGGTCTCCACAGCCTGTATAAAGCTGGGTCTCTACTGGTCTCCACAGCCTGTATAAAGCTGGGTCTCTACTGGTCTCCACAGCCTGTATAAAGCTGGGTCTCTACTGGTCTCCACAGCCTGTATAAAGCTGGGTCTCTACTGGTCTCCACAGCCTGTATAAAGCTGGGTCTCTACTATCTCCACAGCCTGTATAAAACTGGGTCTCTACTGGTCTCCACAGCCTGTATAAAGCTGGGTCTCTACTGGTCTCCACAGCCTGTATAAAGCTGGGTCTCTACTGGTCTCCACAGTCTGTAGGAAGCTGGGTCTCTACTGGTCTCCACAGCCTGTATAAAGCTGGGTCTCTACTGGTCTCCAGCAGTCTGTATAAAGCTGGGTCTCTACTGGTCTCCACAGCCTGTATAAAGCTGGGTTTCTACTGGTCTCACAGCCTGTATAAAGTGGGTCTCTACTGGTCTCCACAGCCTGTATAAAGCTGGGTCTCTACTATTTCCACAGCCTGTATAAAGCTGGGTCTCTACTGGTCTCCACAGTCTGTATAAAGCTGGGTCTCTACTGGTCTCCACAGCCTGTATAAAGCTGGGTCTCTACTGGTCTCCACAGTCTGTATGAAGCTGGGTCTCTACTGGTCTCCACAGCCTGTATAAAGCTGGGTCTCTACTGGTCTCCACAGCCTGTATAAAGCTGGGTCTCTACTGGTCTCCACAGCCTGTATAAAGCTGGGTCTCTGCTGGTCTCCACAGCCTGTATAAAGCTGGGTCTCTGCTGGTCTCCACAGCCTGTATAAAGCTGGGTCTCTGCTGGTCTCCACAGCCTGTATAAAGCTGGGTCTCTACTGGTCTCCACAGCCTGTATAAAGCTGGGTCTCTGCTGGTCTCCACAGCCTGTATAAAGCTGGGTCTCTACTGGTCTCCACAGTCTGTATAAAGCTGGGTCTCTACTGGTCTCCACAGCCTGTATAAAGCTGGGTCTCTACTGGTCTCCACAGCCTGTATAAAGCTGGATCTCTACTGGTCTCCACAGCCTGTATAAAGCTGGGTCTCTACTGGTCTCCACAGTCTGTATAAAGCTGGGTCTCTACTGGTCTCCACAGTCTGTATAAAGCTGGGTCTCTACTGGTCTCCACAGTCTGTATAAAGCTGGGTCTCTACTGGTCTCCACAGCCTGTATAAAGCTGGGTCTCTACTGGTCTCCACAGCCTGTATAAAGCTGGGTCTCTACTGGTCTCCACAGCCTGTGTAATGCTGGGTCTCTGCTGGTCTCCACAGTCTGTATAAAAGCTGGGTCTCTACTGGTCTCCACAGCCTGTATAAAGCTGGGTCTCTACTGCGTCTCCACAGCCTGTATAAAGCTGGGTCTCTACTGGTCTCCACAGCCTGTATAAAGCTGGGTCTCTACTATCTCCACAGCCTGTATAAAGCTGGGTCTCTACTGGTCTCCACAGCCTGTATAAAGCTGGGTCTCTACTGGTCTCCACAGCCTGTATAAAGCTGGGTCTCTACTGGTCTCCACAGTCTGTATGAAGCTGGGTCTCTACTGGTCTCCACAGCCTGTATAAAGCTGGTCTCTACTGGTCTCCACAGCCTGTATAAAGCTGGGTCTCTACTGGTCTCCACAGCCTGTATAAAGCTGGATCTCTACTGGTCTCCACAGTCTGTATAAAGCTGGGTCTCTACTGGTCTCCACAGCCTGTATAAAGCGGGGTCTCTACTATCTCCACAGCCTGTATAAAGCTGGGTCTCTACTATCTCCACAGCCTGTATAAAGCTGGGTCTCTACTGGTCTCCACAGCCTGTATAAAGCTGGGTCTCTACTGGTCTCCACAGCCTGTATAAAGCTGGGTCTCTACTGGTCTCCACAGCCTGTATAAAGCTGGGTCTCTACTGGTCTCCACAGCCTGTATAAAGCTGGGTCTCTACTGGTCTCCACAGCCTGTATAAAGCTGGGTCTCTACTGGTCTCCACAGTCTGTATAAAGCTGGGTCTCTACTGGTCTCCCACAGCCTGTATAAAGCTGGGTCTCTACTGATCTCCACAGCCTGTATAAAGCTGGGTCTCTACTGGTCTCCACAGCCTGTATAAAGCTGGGTCTCTACTGGTCTCCACAGCCTGTATAAAGCTGGGTCTCTACTGGTCTCCACAGCCTGTATAAAGCTGGGTCTCTACTGGTCTCCACAGTCTGTATAAAGCTGGGTCTCTACTGGTCTCCACAGCCTGTATAAAGCTGGGTCTCTACTATCTCCACAGCCTGTATAAAGCTGGGTCTCTACTGGTCTCCACAGCCTGTATAAAGCTGGGTCTCTACTATCT
The DNA here is from genome assembly GCF_020615455.1 of Coregonus clupeaformis. Taxonomy (NCBI): domain Eukaryota; kingdom Metazoa; phylum Chordata; class Actinopteri; order Salmoniformes; family Salmonidae; genus Coregonus; species Coregonus clupeaformis. The sequence continues at coordinate 11,981 of NW_025534836.1, forward strand.
CCACAGCCTGTATAAACCTGGGTCTCTACTGGTCTCCACAGCCTGTATAAAGCTGGGTCTCTACTGGTCTCCACAGCCTGTATAAAGCTGGGTCTCTACTGGTCTCCACAGTCTGTATGAAGCTGGGTCTCTACTGGTCTCCACAGCCTGTATAAAGCTGGGTCTCTACTGGTCTCCACAGTCTGTATAAAGCTGGGTCTCTACTGGTCTCCACAGCCTGTATAAAGCTGGGTTTCTACTGGTCTCCACAGCCTGTATAAAGCTGGGTCTCTACTGGTCTCCACAGCCTGTATAAAGCTGGGTCTCTACTATTTCCACAGCCTGTATAAAGCTGGGTCTCTACTGGTCTCCACAGTCTGTATAAAGCTGGGTCTCTACTGGTCTCCACAGCCTGTATAAAGCTGGGTCTCTACTGGTCTCCACAGTCTGTATGAAGCTGGGTCTCTACTGGTCTCCACAGCCTGTATAAAGCTGGGTCTCTACTGGTCTCCACAGCCTGTATAAAGCTGGGTCTCTACTG
>NW_025534836.1:20000-47500 GCF_020615455.1 Coregonus clupeaformis
TGTAATGTTTACTGTTCATTTATTATTGCTTAATTCACTTTTGTTTATTATCTATTTCACTTGCTTTGGCAATGTTAACATATGCCAATAAAGCCCCCTTAAATAACATTTAATTGAGAGCGACAGTGAGAGAGAAAGAGAGACAGAGAGAGAGAGAGAGAGAGAGAGAGAGAGAGAGAGAGAGAGAGAGAGAGAGAGAGAGAGAGAGAGGAAGGAGAGAGAGAGAGAGAGAGAGGAGAGAGAGAGAGAGAGAGAGACAGAGAGAGAGAGAGAGAGAGAGAGAGAGAGAGAGAGAGAGAGACAGAGAGAGAGACAGAGAGAGAGAGAGAGAGAGAGAGAGAGACAGAGACAGAGAGAGAGAGAGAGAGAGAGAGAGAGAGAGAGAGAGAGAGAGAGAGAGAGAGAGAGAGAGAGAGAGAGAGGCAGAGAGAGAGAGAGAGAGAGAGAGAGAGAGAGAGAGAGAGAGAGAGAGAGAGAGAGAGAGAGAGAGAGAGAGACAGAGAGAGAGAGAGACAGAGAGAGAGAGAGAGAGAGAGAGAGAGGGGGAGAGAGAGAGGGAGAGAGAGAGAGAGAGAGAGAGAGAGAGAGAGAGGGAGGGGGGAGAGAGGCAGAGAGGTACAGTAGAGTGTTTGTCTGTATAGGTGCTCTTGGCAGCTCTCCCCTGATCTACCCCAGGAAGGCTTAAGCTGAGCTGAGCCACACCAAAGGGCTCTCCTCTCCCCTTCCCTCCTGCCTCCCTCTTTTTTCCCCTCCTGCCTCCCTCTCCCCCCCACCACTCCTGCCTCCTCCTCCCCCTCTCCTCCTCTCCTCCCCCTCCTCTCCTCTTCTCCTCCCCCCCCCCCTCTCTCCTCCCACCTCTCCTCTCCTCTCCTCTCCTCTCCTCTCCTGCCTCCCTCCCCCTCTCCCCTCCTCAAGGTAAGCAGGAAGGTCCCTGAGAGCCACTTGGTGTGCTGGGAAATCTCAGTAGTAGTCTGAACCTGGGCCATGTCCACTGACCCAGGAGGAGGAGAGGTGGGAGGAGAGGTGGGAGGGGAGGAGAGGAGAGGGGAGGAGAGGAGAGGAGAGGAGAGAAGGAGAGGAGAGGTGGGAGGGGAGGAGAGGAGAGGAGGGGAGGAGAGGTGAGGAGGACAGGTGAGGAGGGGAGGAGAGGGAGAGGAGGGAAGGAGGGAGGAGAGGAGGAGAGGAGAGGAGAGGAGAGGAGAGGGAGGAGAGGAGAGGAGAGAGGAGAGGAGAGGAGAGGAGAGGAGGGAGAGGAGAGGAGAGGAGGATGGTGGGAGGAGGAGAGAAGAGAGGAGGAGAGGAGAGGTGGGAGGGGAGAGGAGGAGGGGAGGGAGAGGAGGGAGAGGAGAGAGGTGGGAGGGGAGGAGAGGAGGGGAGGAGGAGGGGAGGGGAGGAGAGGAGGGAGGAGAAGGGGAGGAGAGGTGGGAGGAGGGAGGGAGAGGAGGGAGGAGAGGAGGGAGGAGGGGGAGGGGAGGGGAGGAGGGAGGAGGGAGGAGAGGAAGGGAGGAGAGGAGGGAGGAGAGTGGGAGGGAGGGGAGGAGAGGAGAGGAGGGGAGGGGAGGAGAGGTGGGAGGAGAGGAGGGGAGGGGAGGAGAGGTGGGAGGAGAGGAGGGGAGGGGAGGAGAGGAGAGGAGAGGTAGGAGGAGAGGAAGGGAGGGAGGAGAGGTGGGAGGAGATGAGGGGAGGAGAGGAGAGGAGAGCTGGAAGGAGGAAAGACTTCTGTGGATTCTACCTCCATGTTATTGTAGCAGATGGGATTCTGGGAAACTCACTCCTCAGCCTGACGTCATTTACATTATGATGCTATGACCTGCCTCTGGGCCCAGTGGGAGACTGACTGATGATCATCTACTCATCAGCTACTGCTGCTAATTTCCTACTACTATTACTACTACTACTGCTACTACTATTACTACTACTACTGCTGCTACTATGCTACTACTACTATTACTACTACTACTACTACTACTACTATTACTACTACTACTACTACTATAGCACTACTACTGCTGCTGCTACCACCACTACCACTACTACTACTACTACTACTACTACTACTACTACTACTACTAGTACTACCACTACTACTACTACTACTACTACTACTACTACTACTACTATACTACTACTACTACTACTACTACTACTACTACTACTACTACTACTACTACTACTACTACCACTACTACTACTACTACTACTACTACTACTACTACTACTACTACTACTACTACTGGGAGTACGAGGCCTCAGGGACAACATCAAATTAGAATACTACTGGTGTTCATATCAAGGACGGACTAAACTTAAATACAATACATGAATGATGTGGAAACACATCTTTCACGCTTTCCCAGTGTTCCTTTCTCTAAAGCAGAGCAAAGCAACAGAGACATAGCCAGTGTAGAAGCTGTACAGTGAGGCCCACCACCCTCCATACAGTACAGCATGTATATATACTGAACAAAAATAGAAATGCAACATGTAAAGTGTTGGTCCCATGTTTCATGAGCTGAAATAAAAAGATCCCAGAAAAAATGTACAAAAAGCTTACTTCTCTAAAATGTTGTAGACAAATTTGTTTACATCCCTGTTAGTGAGCGTTTCTCCTCTGCCGAGATAATCCATCCACCTGACAGGTGTGGCATATCAAGAAGCTGATTAAACAGCATGATCATTACACAGGTGCACCTTGTGCTGGGGACAATAAAAGGCCACTCTAAAATGTGCAGTTTTGTCACACAACACAATGCCACAGATGTCTCAAGTTTGAGGGAGCGTGCAATTGGCATGCTGACTGCAGGAATGTCCACCAGAGCTGTTGCCGGAGAATGTAATGTTAATTTCTCTACCATAAGCCGTCGTTTTAGAGAATTTGCCAGTACGTCCAACCGGCCTCACAACCGCAGACCAAGTGTAACCACGCCAGCCCAGGTCCTCCACATCCGGCTTCTTCACCTGCGGGATCGTCTGCGACCAGCCACCCAGAAAGATGATGAAACTGGCTCCTCCTCTCCATACAGTATATATACATCAGGCCTGTGGCTCCTCCTCTCCATACAGTATATATACATCAGGCCTGTGGCTCCTCCTCTCCATACAGTATATATACATCAGGCCTGTGGCTCCTCCTCTCCATACAGTATATATACATCAGGCCTGTGGCTCCTCCTCTCCATACAGTATATATACATCAGGCCTGTGGCTCCTCCTCTCCATACAGTATATATACATCAGGCCTGTGGCTCCTCCTCTCCATACAGTATATATACATCAGGCCTGTGGCTCCTCCTCTCCATACAGTATATATACATCAGGCCTGTGGCTCCTCCTCTCCATACAGTATATATACATCAGGCCTGTGGCTCCTCCTCTCCATACAGTATATATACATCAGGCCTGTGGCTCCTCCTCTCCATACAGTATATATACATCAGGCCTGTGGCTCCTCCTCTCCATACAGTATATATACATCAGGCCTGTGGCTCCTCCTCTCCATACCACAATATAACTAGAGCAATACATTACAACGAGAAGATGATTAGCATAAATGTGTCTCATTCTCCAGTGTTGACTACACCAGCTCATATTACCCTCATTGCAGTAACCTGCAGTAGGAGCCAGTATAAGACCCAGTGACTGGTTAGAGATGACAGGAAACTCTCAGCAACACACCTGAAGACACCAGAACAATCCAACCCTGTACTGGGCTGGGCCCCACATGGCACCCTTGTTATGTGGGCAGCTTGTCTCTCCCTTTTCTGTTTCCCTTCCTCCTTGTTTTGTCCCCTCTTTTTCTGTTGTATCTGTATGTGTGTTTGTCCCCTTTATGTGGGTGTGTCTGGAGTGGATCAGGGGGCGTGCTCAGGATCTGCCTCTCCTGTGCAGCTGCGGGTTGTTTCCAGTGATTCCTGCCTACGCAGCTGCATCCTATTCTCTCATCAACCTGCACTACTTATTCCTGGGCATGGCTCTCCACCGGCGCCAGATCGTTGTTCTTACCAGAGCGGTACTTGGCTCACCAGTAAAGTTATTTTGTCTTTGTCCTCAGCCTGGCTCTCCACTCTCCTTAACCTGTCGTTTGTTTTGTCTTTAGTTTCGGACATATCTCCCAACCTGCCTGCCTTCCTGCCTGTCGGTCTGCCTGCCTGCCTGCCTGCCTGCCTGCCTGCCTGCCTGCCTGCCTCAGCCTCTCCTTCCTCCGGAGCCGACTAGCCCACTCTGTTCCTTTACTTCAGTTGTTTTTGGACTAAGACAATTTTAACTTTGATTAAATATTTTGTTTCTTCCACTCCCTTTGTCGTGTTGTTTCTCTGAGTGCTGGGTTGAACCATAGCCTAACAGAACGATCTGGCCATGGACCCAACAGAGAAACAGCACGGGGCAAACAAAGACAGCTTCCAACAAGCTATCCAGGCTCAAGGAACGTTGCTAGGACAGCATGACCAGTTGATTCGGACTCTTGTGGAAGATAATCATCAACTGCTGAACCAGGTGACTCAGTTAACTACACACGTCTCTAAATTGTCTGTTATCAGTTCTCCATCTCTCTCTGACCCCCAGTTTAATGCACCCCAAGTTGTTTCCTCGGACACTAGGCAGGCTTCGTTCCCTCGCGGAACCCCCTGTCACGTCGCCTGAACCGTTCAATGGAGAATTGGACAAGTGCCGGGGATTTTTGCTTCAGTGTGACTTGATTTTTTCGGCAGAGACCACTGTCGTTTTCTACTGATTCATCTAAGGTACATTATGTTCTGGGGCTGTTAAGAGGGAAAGCTCTGGTTTGGGCTGAGGCTGTGTGCTCAGATCAAACTTTGACTGGATTGACTTTTGCTGATTTCTCTGCTAAATTGAAGACTGTTTTTGACCATCCTGACCATGTGGGTAATTCCTCCAAGATACTTTTTAATTTGAGGCAGGGTTCTAACAGTGTGGCAGAGTACTCTATTGAGTTCTGGACGTTGGCAGCGGACTCCAAGTGGAACAATGTGGCACTTCAAGGAGCATTTCTAAACGGTTTGAATGAAGCCATTAAGGATGAACTGGCTGCTCGTGATGAGCCACATGATTTACATTCTCTCGTTTCCCTGTCCATCAAGCTAGACAATCGGTTGCGGGAGAGGCGTCGGGAGAGAGGCGATCGGCCACATCTAGGAGGACGAGTTCCCCAGCCTACAACCACTCGGAGTCTCGCCTCTCCGGAGTCGGCAGCTTCTTGTTCCTGATTCCATCCCGAGCACAGAGGAGGAACCTATGCAAGTGGGTCGAGCTCGACTACCTCCAGCAGAGCGGCAACGGCGCCTCCCAGGCGGGTGAGTGCCTGTACTGTGGAGACGCCACACACATTCTGGCTACATGCCCTAAGCGGCCAAAAGACAAGGCTCGCTCGTAACGGTGGGTCTACTTGCGAGCCCAGAGTTAGATCCTGAACCCATCATTCCCCGATTACAAGTACCTGTAACCTTACGTTTCCAGAGTCATTCCCTGCCACTCTCAGCTCTCATAGACTCAGGTGCAGAAGATAACTTTATTAGCCACCAGTTCGATTACACAAGCTCGTATCCCCATGGAGCCACTACCTACCCCCATTCGGGTCACAGCCCTTGATGGGCGCCTCCTCGCGGAGATAACTCATCAAACCACCCCCGTTTCCCTAGTGATTTCTGGCAATCATTGTGAAAGCATTCAGCTAAGAGTTATGTCTGGCTCAGCTACCTCCCTAATCCTTGGCTTCCCCTGGTTGGCTCTTCACAACCCACAAATTGATTGGACACGTCACACCATTCTCAGTTGGAGCACTAACTGCCATTCCGAGTGCCTGAGGTCAGCGGTTCCCCCCACTAAGTGTAACCCAACTCCTCCCTCAGCTCCTCTTGATCTGTCATCTGTCCCCAAAGAATACCATGACTTAGCGGAGGTTTTCAGTAAGGACAAGGCTCTGTCTCTACCACCACATAGGCCTTATGATTGCCCTATTGAACTGCTTCCTGGTGCTCCCTTGCCCTCTAGTCGGTTATACAATCTGTCCCGACCGGAAAGAGAGGCAATGGAGCAGTACATTGGTGATTCTCTGGTCTCGGGCATAATCCGTCCCTCGTCGTCTCCTTTGGGTGCAGGTCTTTTTCGTGGAAAAGAAGGACAAGTCGTTACGCCCCTGTATCGATTTCAGGGGTTTAAACAACATAACTGTTAAAAACAAGTATCCCCTTCCACTCATCAACTCAGCTTTTGAACCTCTGCATGGCGCCACAGTGTTTTCCAAGCTCGACCTCAGGAATGCTTATCACCTTGTCCGAATCCGAAAGGGAGATGAGTGGAAAACCGCTTTCAACACTCCACTGGGACATTTTGAGTATTTGGTCATGCCCTTTGGGCTTTCAAATGCCCCTGCGGTTTTCAAGCCATGGTGAACGATGTTCTTAGGGATTTTTGAACCGTTTTGTCTTTGTATACCTGGATGATATTCTTGTTTTTTCCAAGTCACCCGAGGAGCATGAGTCACACGTCCGTCAAGTCCTTCAACGGCTCTTGGAGAACAAGCTGTACGTCAAAGCAGAGAAGTGTGAGTTCCACAAACAGTCTACATCGTTCCTTGGATTCATAATTGAGAGCGGGCAGGTGAAGGCGGACCCCGAGAAGATCCGGGCAGTGACGGAATGGCCCACACCCACCACCCGTAAGCAACTTCAACGATTTTTGGGCTTTGCTAACTTCTACCGTAGATTCATTAAGGGTTTTAGTAGAGTGGTGGCACCCCTTACAAGACTCACATCTCCTAAAGTCCCTTTTCGGTGGTCCCCTGAGGCGGAGCAGGCGGTAGGGGTTTTGAAGGAACTGTTTTCCACCTCCCCCGTGTTGATACACCCCAATACCTCTCTGCAGTTTGTTGTGGGAGGTGGACGCGTCGGACTCAGGTGTGGGAGCAGTCCTCTCCCAGCGCTCCCCCACTGACCAAAAGCTTCACCCCTGTGCTTTTTTCTCCAAGAAATTGTCACCCACAGAACGGAATTACGACGTTGGAAACCGGGAACTGCTGGCGGTCAAGCTTGCACTGGAAGAATGGCGGCACTGGCTGGATGGAGCTGAACTGCCGTTTGTGGTCTGGACTGACCACAAAAACTTGGCTTACATCCAAGCCACTAAGAGACTCAACTCACGCCAAGCCAGATGGGCCCTGTTTTTTAGTAGGTTTAACTTTATTCTTACATACAGACCGGGGTCAAGAAATGTTAAACCAGATGCTTTGTCCCGCCAGTTTGCTGACCCTTCGGAGACCAGCGAGCCTGAGGCAGTCCTGCCTTCCTCATGCGTCGTGGCGGCTGTTCAGTGGGAGATCGAGTCTCTTGTGAAGACTGCACTTGCCACGGACCCGGGACCGGGTGATGGACCTCCCAACCTACTCTTTGTTCCCGAGACGGTCCGGTCTCAGGTGTTGCAGTGGATTCACACCTCCCGTTTTGCTGGTCACCCTGGGATGAGACGCACGTTGACGCTGCTTAGGAGACATTTTTGGTGGCCTTCTATGGAAACTGACGTTCGGGCTTTTGTGGCAGCCTGTTCAACCTGTGCTCGGGGCAAAGCCTCCCATCAGTCCCCTTCGGGGCTGCTGCTACCCCTCCCAGTTCCCAGCCGTCCCTGGTCCCACATTGCCATGGATTTTGTCACCGGCCTACCCAAGTCTGAAGGTAATGATACTATACTTACCATTGTGGACAGATTCTCTAAATCTGTCCACTATATAGCATTACCAAAATTACCGTCTGCCAGTGAGACAGCGGACCTCCTAGTCCAACATGTATTCCGTCCCCATGGAATACCTGTGGACATCGTATCTGATAGAGGCCCACAGTTTACTTCCCGTGTTTGGAAGGTTTTCTGTTCTGCTTTGGGTGCTTCCGTTAGTCTGTCCTCAGGGTTTCATCCCCAGACCAACGGTCAAACAGAAAGAGCCAATCAAAACCTCGAAGCAACCCTTCGTTGTGTGGCTGCTCAACATCCATCATCCTGGGCCAAACATCTGCCCTGGATAGAGTACGCCCACAACTCCCTCACCGCCTCTGCCACCGGTCTTTCACCCTTCGAGGTTACCATGGGTTATCAACCCCCTCAGTTTCCTGCTCAGGAGAAGGAATTGGCTGTTCCTTCGGTTCAGGAGAACCTCCGCCGCTGCCAGAGAGTGTGGAGCGACGCTCGGGAAGCATTGCTTCGGACCACCGACAGGAACAAGACAACAGCGGATAGGAGCAGGACTCCCGCACCTGTGTTTCATCCTGGTCAAGAGGTTTGGCTGTCATCTAAGAACGTACCTCTTCGTACCAAATCACGCAAGCTGTCTCCTCGGTACCTGGGTCCGTTTGTGGTGGAGTCCATCATTAACCCCGCTGCGTTCGTTTGAAGTTGCCTTCAGCCATGAAGATACACCCTACTTTCCACGTCTCCCAACTGAAACCTGTGTCCTCCAGCCTTTTGTGTCCGCCGGTTGATCCACCTCCACCTGTTCGCCTCATTGACGACCATCCGGCCTACACCGTCAGTAGGCTCCTGGACTCTCGGAGGCGGGGTAGGGGTCTCCAATACCTAGTCGATTGGGAAGGTTATGGACCAGAGGAGAGGTCTTGGGTCCCTAAGCGTTTTGTGTTGGATCCTCAGCTGATCACGGACTTCCATCACGACAACCCTGACAGGCCTGGTGGGTCGCCAGGTGGCGACCATTGAGGGGGGGTACTGTTATGTGGGCAGCTTGTCTCTCCCTTTTCTGTTTCCCTTCCTCCTTGTTTTGTCCCCTCTTTTTCTGTTGTATCTGTATGTGTGTTTGTCCCCTTTATGTGGGTGTGTCTGGAGTGGATCAGGGGCGTGCTCAGGATCTGCCTCTCCTGTGCAGCTGCGGGTTGTTTCCAGTGATTCCTGCCTACGCAGCTGCATCCTATTCTCTCATCAACCTGCACTACTTATTCCTGGGCATGGCTCTCCACCGGCGCCAGATCGTTGTTCTTACCAGAGCGGTACTTGGCTCACCAGTAAAGTTATTTTGTCTTTGTCCTCAGCCTGGCTCTCCACTCTCCTTAACCTGTCGTTTGTTTTGTCTTTAGTTTCGGACATATCTCCCAACCTGCCTGCCTTCCTGCCTGTCGGTCTGCCTGCCTGCCTGCCTGCCTGCCTGCCTGCCTGCCTGCCTGCCTCAGCCTCTCCTTCCTCCGGAGCCGACTAGCCCACTCTGTTCCTTTACTTCAGTTGTTTTTGGACTAAGACAATTTTAACTTTGATTAAATATTTTTGTTTCTTCCACTCCCTTTGTCGTGTTGTTTCTCTGAGTGCTGGGTTGAACCATAGCCTAACAACCCTTTTCCCTAAATAGTGTCCTATGGGCCCTGGTCGAAAGTAGTGCATTACATCGGGAACAGGGTGCCATTTGGGACCACCACTGGTCTGGTAGTCTGTCCTACCCTGGGGCCAAACTCATGTAACTGTCAACAGCACCAGGGCTGTGTGTGGAGGGCAGTATGTGCGCGTGTGTGTGTGTGTGTGTGTGTGTGTGTGTGTATGCGTGGTGTGTGTGTGCGTGTGTGTGCGTGTGTGCGTGTGTGCGTGTGTGTGTGTGTGTGTGTGTGTGTGCTCTGGAGGTCTGAGCTGTAGAAGGATAAGGTAACCATAGGTAACCATAGGTAACCATAGAGTGATTATGTAAGCTGAATGCCAGACAGGTTTTGCAGGAACCTCTCATAATTGTACCTGACACCTATTTGTAAGTCGCTCTGGATAAGAGCGTCTGCTAAATGACGTAAATGTAAATGTAATGTAAATGTTTTGCACCCGAGCGGAGTGGAAACCACCAGCCTCCAAAGAGACTTCTGAGATCTACATCACAACAGGACACAGACCCTCAGATATACCTTGTGTAGCATGATACCATACATATGGACAGAGAAATATGGAACAGGCTGCCTGCCTGCCTGCCTGCCTGCCTGCCTGCCTGCCTGCCTGCCTGCCTGTCTGTCTGTCTGTCTGCCTGCCTGCCTGCCTGCCTGCCTGCCTGCCTGTCTGCCTGTCTGTGCCTGCCTGCCTGCCTGTCTGTCTGCCTGTCTGCCTGTCTGTCTGTCTGTCTGCCTGTCTGTCTGCCTGTCTGTCTGTCTGTCTGTCTGCCTGTGTTCTCCGGACAGTGCCAGTCAGTTCCTCTGACTGTGTGTACCTTCCATCTCCTAAACAACATGTAACCTGAATATCTATGGCTGGCTAGAGGACAGATGGTCGACTAGTCCTCCTGGTCCACATCCTGCTGTGTTTAGAGACACTCTGGCAAGGCAGAGGATTTACATATCGGATTTCCCTCCCCACCCCTCACTCTCCCGCCCAACACTACTGACAACATGGCCTTGCAAATACAGATTCCCCTAGCCCACGCGCTTACTCTATTCAGGTTTGTGTTCATTAGGACAAACTGTAGAAAAACATTTTAAAACGTGCTACGGACAACGAAAATGAGTGTTTCTTACTGGACGAGAAGATTGTATCGATTTCTTCAGTTTTGTGCATAATTAACACGACCCAGCTCAGCCCACAGACCTGCTCAGTCCTCAGCTCAGAGTTCCTCTCTCTTCTCTCCGTTCGTTTTCTGTTATTTCTCTGATGCTTCTCGTTAAGTCCGTCTGAATATTTCCCTGCAAGCTCTTATCACCATGGAGACAAATTGATTCGACATCGTTCTTGAACTAAAGTTTACACTGGAGAGGTGATCTACATTTTCTAGAATGACGTCCAAGACACTCCGTCCTAACCGTTCTAATAACACTATGTCTTTGTCCCAAATGGCACCCTATTCCCTATATAGATCCCTGGTCAAAGGAGTGCACTACATAGGGGATAGGGTGCCACTAGGGACGTGGCCTATGTGTGGAAAAGGAGGATTCAGAGATCTTATTAGTGTTGTTTTCTCTCTGTAACGTTAAACTGCTCAGAGGGACTGAAGTCTTGCTGAGTGAGGTGAGGTGTGTGTGCAGCTAGCTAGCTGATCTGATTAGCCACATGGGCAGTCAGTGTTGCTTCAGTGCATTAGGTGTGACTAATGCAGAGCTGGGTGAGTGCTGTCCTGTCACACTAAAATAATAGTTATGTTGGCCGTCCAGAGCACTTCTCTCTCTGCTGCTGCCTGTTTGAAGCCACAATATCACATAGTCCAGTTAAATCCCTGAAAGGTCCATAGTTCTGCTAATGACAATGTCACGAGTTACAAAGCCAGAACCCAGAAGCAGACCAGGACAAGGTAAGTTGAAACGAAGGTGAGTGTTTATTTACAAATTCAAGAGTGATGCTGAATAATCCAGGGAACAGAGCGGGCGGCGTTGATTAGTTGTTGGGGGGTGCAGTGGTTGATCCCATCATGGCTCGGCAGCCGACCACCAGGCAGAGGTTGGATGAAGGTTCCGGACGAGTGACTGCAGATGGAACAAAACGGAGGTAAGTAAACAACAAACCAACAAGGTGCAAAAACAACAAAACTAACGCTAGAAGCTCTAAGACTGATACTCTGGTAAACCTACTGTTCATGGCTAACGATCCGGCAGGGGAATGGATGTTAGGCCAGAGCCTAAGAAGGGTGATGATCAGGACCAGGTGTGCAGATTGCTGATGGGATGCAGGTGCGGAAATCAAGAGAGCTCCCCGAGCGTTCCAGAACCCTCGGGAAACTGGAGATCACAAGCCGAAAAACTAGTCCACAGACAGGACCCGACTCAGACTGCCGGGATCGTTACAGTACCCCCCCTCCGGCGAACGCCACCGGGCGGACTCCCGGAGCGCCAGGATGGAGGCGGTAGAAGTCACGGATGAGGTCCGCATCTAGGATCTGTCGCCGCGGAATCCAACTCCTCTCCTCAGGACCATACCCCTCCCAGTCCACGAGATACTGGAAACCCCGGCCCCGCCGTCTGGAATCCATGATGCGTCGCACCGTGTAGGCAGGACCACCTCCGATCATCCGAGGAGGAGGAGGAGGAGGCGGAGGAGGCAACAGAGGACTGAGGAAAACAGGCTTGAGGCAGGAGACATGAAAGGTGGGATGGACTCTGAGCGTCCTCGGGAGTTTGAGTCGAACTGCCATCGGATTGATCACCTTCTCCACCACAAACGGACCAATGAACTTCGGTAACAACTTCCTAGACTCAGTCCGTAAAGGAAGATCCCGTGTGGCCAACCAGACCCTATCTCCGATGGTGTAGGTGGGAGCGGGGATCCGCGACGATTCGCCTGGAGCTGATACCGGTCCGAAACTCTAAGGAGTGCCTTTCTGGCCCGATGCCAGGTCCGGTGGCAACGACGAATATGGGCCTGAACAGAAGGCACTGAGAGCTCCTTCTCCTGAGAAGGGAACAAGGGAGGTTGGTAGCCATACAGGCACTGGAAGGGAGACATCCCAGTGGCAGATGTAGGGAGAGTATTGTGGGCATACTCAACCCAAGGCAACTGAGAGACCCAGGAGGTGGGGTTGGAAGAGGCCAGGCAGCGTAGCGTGGATTCCATCTTCTGGTTGGCTCTCTCCGCCTGACCATTAGATTGGGGGGTGAAAACCAGATGTGAGACTGACTGTAGCTCCAATGGCCAAACAGAAGGACTTCCAGACAGCAGAGGTAAACTGAGGGCCACGGTCGGAAACGATATCACTGGGCAACCCGTGGACCCTGAAAACCTCCCTAACCAGGATCTCGGACGTCTCCGAGGCAGAGGGAAGCTTGGCAATTGGCACAAAGTGGGCGAACTTGCTGAATCTGTCCACGATAGTCAGAACGACCGTGTTCCCCTCAGAAGCGGGCAACCCAGTGACAAAGTCCAGGGCCAGATGCGACCATGGTCGCCGGGGAATAGGAAGGGGGTGAAGTAGTCCAGAGCTGGGCCGATTGGTACTCTTATTCTGCGCACACACTGGACAGGCAGCAACATAACCCCCGAGTATCCTCGGCCATGGCAGGCCACCAAAAACGTCTGCGAAGAAACGCCATCGTCCGAGCCACGCCAGGGTGACAAGCCATCTTGCTGGCGTGGGACCATTTGAGGACCGCAGGACGAACCGACTCAGGCACAAACAACCGACCGGGTGGACCGTTACCGGGACCGGGCTGCGTCCGAAGAGCCGCCATCACCTCCTCCTCAATCTTCCACCTAACAGCTCCCACGACGCAGTTCCGGGGGAGAATTGTCTCGGTCTTGGACCCACTCTCCTCCGTCTTGGAGAACATCCGAGACAAGGCGTCCGCCTTGCCGTTCTTAGATCCAGGTCGGAACGTCAGGGAAAAAATTGAATCGTCCGAAAAACAACGACCACCTGGCCTGACGGGAGTTGAGACGTCTAGCCGATTGCACGTAAGCAAGATTCTTGTGGTCAGTCCAGACAATAAACGGCTGCTCCGCCCCCTCCAACCAGTGGCGCCACTCCTCCAAGGCAAGTTTCACCGCGAGAAGCTCCCGGTTACCCACATCGTAATTCCTCTCCGCAGGCGAAAGGCGACGAGAGTAGTAGGCGCAGGGATGGAGTTTACTGTCCGTGGAGCATCGCTGCGACAGGATGGCGCCAACTCCCACATCAGACGCGTCCACTTCAACGACGAACTGACGGGCCGTGTCCGGTTGAAAGAGAATCGGTGCGTTGGTGAATCGCCTCTTCAAATCCAGAAACGCTCGATCCGCCTCCGGATTCCACTTGAAGCTCCTGATACTGGAAGTCAAGGCCGTTAATGGAGCGGCCACACGGCTGTAATCCCGGATGAATCTGCGGTAGAAATTCGCAAACCCCAAAAATCTCTGGAGCTGCAATCTCGTACCGGGCTGGGCCCATTCCAGAACCGCTCTAACCTTCTCCTGGTCCATCCTAATCTCTCCCCTGGAGATGATGTACCCGAGAAAGGATGTCGTGTGGGCGTGAAACTCGCACTTCTCGGCCTTCACGAACAGGCGATTCTCCAACAATCGCTGCAGAACCTGCCGGACATGCTGGACGTGGTCGGAAGGTTCCTTCGAGAAGATCAGAATGTCATCCAGGTAAACAAACACAAAGAGACCGATCATATCTCTCAGGACGCCGTTCACCATACTCTGGAATACCGCTGGAGCATTGGTCAGTCCAAACGGCATCACCTGATACTCAGGTGACCCATCGGTGTATTGAAACCCGTCAACCACTCGTCTCCCTCTCTGATCCGGACCATGTGATACGCATTGCGTAGGTCTAGCTTGGTGAACACCGTAGCACCCTGTAAGGAGTCGAAGGCAGAACTCATCAAGGGCAGGGGATACTTGTTCTTGACCGTGATGTCATTCAACCCCCGATAATCAATACACGGTCGAAGAGAGCCATCCTTCTTACCCACAAAGAAGAATCCTGCCCCCAGGGGTGATGACGAGGGACGAACGAGACCAGCAGCTAGGGACTCCTTGATGTAGGTCTCCAAAGCCTCACGTTCAGGGCGGGAGATACTGTATAACCTTCCCTTGGGGTAGACAGCTCCAGGGAACAGGTTGATGGCACAATCATATGGTCGGTGGGGAGGGAGTGACAGAGCCTTCTGCTTACTGAACACTTCCCCAAATCGTGATATGTCTCGGGAACCAGGGACAAATCTGGGGGTTTAGCCTCAATCACCTGACTGGGAACCGAATGGGGACAGGCAGTCTTGAGACAGTTAGCATGACAATCAAGGCTCCAACTTCGTTACCTTGCCCGTCACCCAATCGAACGTGGGATTGTGTTCCTTCAGCCAGGGGTATCCAAGGACCAGAGGAACATGGGAAGACGGCAGAATGAAGAATGAAATCATCTCCGAATGATTCCCCGACAACAGCATCTTAACCGGTTCAGTCCTCATCGTGATACGTGCCAGACTACTGCCGTTCAGAGTGGTCGCTTCAATGGCTTCCGGCAATTGCTCCTTGGAAAGCCCCAGCTGTTCCACCAACTCGGCATCAAGAAAGCTTCCGTCGGCACCTGAATCGATAAAAGCGTTAATCGCTAAGCTCTGATTCCTGTTCACAAGGGTAGCCGGGAAACGGGGTCTAACAGAGGTACTGAGAGGTTGAAACTGGCTCGCTAAAAGTCCTCCCAACTTTAGCGAGCCGGGCAGTTTGACGACCGCCGGGAACAAGTGGAGATGTAATGTCCCGAGCTACCACAGTAGAGGCAGCAGTTGGTCTTACGTCTATGTTGACGCTCCTCCTTGGTTAACCCGTGCCGCCCCACTTGCATGGGTTCAGAATCGGGAGAGAGGACCTCTCCACTAATCCTTTGTGGTGGAGAATGATCGACGTGTTCTGGTCCACCACCCGACCCGACTGGGAACTGAGAAGCTGATCGATTGGACGGACCCCATTGCTTCTCCCTCCTTCGCTCTCGGACTCGATTATCCACCCGAATAGACAAGGCTACCAAGCTGTCCAGGTCACTAGGCTCCGGATAGGAGATCAACTCATCCTTGAGCTGCTCCGACAGACCCTGGTAAAAGGCCGCTTGCAGAGCCTCCTCATTCCACCCACTCTCCACAGCCAACGTCTTGAACTCGATCACGAAGTCGGCCACGCTGCGAGTTCCTTGGTGAAGCGAAAACAGGCGCCTAGCTGCGTCCCTCCCTCGGACGGAATGGTCGAAGAGCTTCCTCATCTCGGCCGTGAACCCCTGGTATGAAGCCATGCAGGGGTCTTGTCGTTCCCAAACGGCTGAAGCCCACTCCAGCGCTCGACCACGCAGCAACTCAATCACAAAGGCTATCCTAGCCTTGTCTGTGGCATAAGAGTAGGGCTGTAGATCGAACACTAATCCACACTGCATAAGGAAAGAACGGCATCTTCCCAGCTCCCCCTCATATTTATCCGGCGTCGGAACCTTGGGCTCACGGAAGGACACAGCTCCAGACGCGGCAGGCGAGATGGGTGAAACCGGTAGAGGATCCTCCACCGGAAACTTGCGCTGGTTCTGGACCTCCGTCAGACCGGTAGAAAGGTTCCGAACTGCCAACGCGATCTCCTGTAGCTCCGTGCTATGATGGCCCAACATCTTCTCCTGATGGGTAATGGCATGGCGAACAGAGTCCAGGTCCGCTGGGTTCATACTGGCCGGATCGTTCTGTCACGAGTTACAAAGCCAGAACCCAGAAGCAGACCAGGACAAGGTAAGTTGAAACGAAGGTGAGTGTTTATTTACAAATTCAAGAGTGATGCTGAATAATCCAGGGAACAGAGCGGGCGGCGTTGATTAGTTGTTGGGGGTGCAGTGGTTGATCCCATCATGGCTCGGCAGCCGCCGACCACCAGGCAGAGGTTGGATGAAGGTTCCGGACGAGTGACTGCAGATGGAACAAAACGGAGGTAAGTAAACAACAAACCAACAAGGTGCAAAAACAACAAAACTAACGCTAGAAGCTCTAAGACTGATACTCTGGTAAACCTACTGTTCATGGCTAACGATCCGGCAGGGAATGGATGTTAGGCCAGAGCCTAAGAAGGGTGATGATCAGGACCAGGTGTGCAGATTGCTGATGGGATGCAGGTGCGGAAATCAAGAGAGCTCCCCGGAGCGTTCCAGAACCCTCGGGAAACTGGAGATCACGAGCCGAAAAACTAGTCCACAGACAGGACCCGACTCAGACTGCCGGGATCGTTACAGACAAGGTGAATTAGGAGGGTTCGAAATCAAATAAAAGCATGAGGGCGTGTTGGAGAAACAGAGAGGAACACAGGGCTTAGTTAATGAGACACATGGTCCTGGTAATAACACTGACAGCAACACCAGCTGTACCAGTGGAGGCTCCTCAGAGGAGGAAGGGGAGGACCATCCTCCTCAGTGAATTTCATAAAAATAAAAATGGTAAAACATTGAAAAAGTTATCCTTTTTAGATAAAGCTATACTAAATATATTCACATCACCAAATAATTGATTAAAACACACTGTTTTGCAATGAAGGTCTACAGTAGCCTCAGCAGCACTCTGTAGGGTAGCACCATGGTGTAGCCGGAGGACAGCTAGCTTCTGTCCTCCTCTGGGTACATTGACTTCAATACAAAACCTAGGAGGCTCTTGGTTCTCACCCCCTTCCATAGACTTACATAGTAATTATGATAACTTCTGGAGGACGTCCTCCAACCTATCAGAGCTCTTGCAGCATGAACTGACATGTTGTCCACCCAATCAAAAGGATCAGAGAATGAATCTAGTACTGAAAGCGTAAGCTACAGCTAGCTAGCACTGCAGTGCATAAAATGTGGTGAGTAGTTGACTCAAAGAGAGAGAGACAATGGTTGAACACTTCTGAACAAATTAATTTCTTCAAAAATGAAGGAGAAGCAAGAAAGAGAGAGAGAGTGTCATTTTTTTTTCACTTTCAGTTTCACTTACTTAGCTAGCAAATGCAGCTGGCTAGTTTAGTTACTCAAACACCCGGCTCAAACTGAGGGATGCTATGTTAGCTAGCTGGCTATGGCTATCCAACACAACACTGGAACTCTTCCAAGTCAAGGTAAGCTTTTGGTTTTATTAATTTATTGCCACCGGGGCCCGCTGGTCTAACTGCTTACTGACTATACACTGGGTTTACTAACGCATCAGTTCTATTAGCTATATGTTGACTAGGACGTTACTTTAGCTAATATGGGGACAACAATGTAGGCTGTGTGTAGCGGTTATGATATGAAGGTTTGGCTTGGAAATGTTTTTTTCGCCTGGTCACATACAGCTGATGTGTTGTTCATTGAAGTCCACAAACGAAGGGAAAAAGTGAGAGGAGGAGAGTGCATAGAGGCTAGAATGAATACAACGTGGCTGCTATGAAAGTGAACTATGTTTAATGCGTGATCAGGGGTGTATTCATTCAGCCTATTATGTTGAAAAACGTTTCTTAAACAGATGCAAACGGAACGGGGATAGAAATGCCTGAATTTGTTCAATAGAAACTCTCGTTCGCAACTGTTGGACTAATGATCACACCCCAGATCAGCTAGATGCAGGCAAGAGTGTGCAAGGCGGTATTGAATGTGTCACTGTCTGTCACCTCAAAATGTTTCTCTCGACCTGTGTGCACCTACGTTGTAAACTTTCATTCATAGGCTAGGTTGTAGCAACCTCATGATGGGTACAGGGAAAACTGTTGTATCATGTAGTAGCCTAAACCTATCGATGTTACATTGAACTGGGTGAATGGAATATGGATGACAGTCATCCAACATCCTGTGGTAGAATGAAGAAGAAATATTGTCCTCCCTCATCATGAACGGCACTGACCGCCACTGAGCTGTAGCTAGGGTAATATAGGGTGTGTGTGTTGTAGCTAGGGTAATATAGGGTGTGTGTTTTGTAACTAGGGTAATATAGGGTGTGTGTTTTGTAGCTAGGGTAATATAGGATGTGTGTGTTGTAGCTAGGGTAATATAGGATGTGTGTTGTAGCTAGGGTAATATAGGGTATGTGTGTGTTGTAGCTAGGGTAATATAGGGTGTGTGTGTTGTAGCTAGGGTAATATAGGGTGTGTGTTTTGTAGCTAGGGTAATATAGGATATGTGTGTTGTAGCTAGGGTAATATAGGGTATGTGTGTTGTAGCTAGGGTAATATAGGGTGTGTGTGTTGTAGCTAGGGTAATATAGGGTGTGTGTGTTGTAGCTAGGGTAATATAGGGTGTGTGTGTTGTAGCTAGGGTAATATAGGGTATGTGTGTGTTGTAGCTAGGGTAATATAGGGTGTGTGTGTTGTAGCTAGGGTAATATAGGGTGTGTGTTTTGTAGCTAGGGTAATATAGGATGTGTGTGTTGTAGCTAGGGTAATATAGGGAATGTATGTTGTAGCTAGGGTAATATAGGGTATGTGTGTGTTGTAGCTAGGGTAATATAGGGTGTGTGTGTTGTAGCTAGGGTAATATAGGGTATGTGTGTGTTGTAGCTAGGGTAATATAGGGTGTGTGTGTTGTAGCTATGGTAATATAGGGTGTGTGTTTTGTAGCTAGGGTAATATAGGATGTGTGTGTTGTAGCTAGGGTAATATAGGGTGTGTGTGTTGTAGCTAGGGTAATATAGGGTGTGTGTTTTGTAACTAGGGTAATATAGGGTGTGTGTTTTGTAGCTAGGGTAATATAGGATGTGTGTGTTGTAGCTAGGGTAATATAGGATGTGTGTTGTAGCTAGGGTAATATAGGGTATGTGTGTGTTGTAGCTAGGGTAATATAGGGTGTGTGTGTTGTAGCTAGGGTAATATAGGGTGTGTGTTTTGTAGCTAGGGTAATATAGGATATGTGTGTTGTAGCTAGGGTAATATAGGGTATGTGTGTTGTAGCTAGGGTAATATAGGGTGTGTGTGTTGTAGCTAGGGTAATATAGGGTGTGTGTGTTGTAGCTAGGGTAATATAGGGTGTGTGTGTTGTAGCTAGGGTAATATAGGGTATGTGTGTGTTGTAGCTAGGGTAATATAGGGTGTGTGTGTTGTAGCTAGGGTAATATAGGGTGTGTGTTTTGTAGCTAGGGTAATATAGGATGTGTGTGTTGTAGCTAGGGTAATATAGGGAATGTATGTTGTAGCTAGGGTAATATAGGGTATGTGTGTGTTGTAGCTAGGGTAATATAGGGTGTGTGTGTTGTAGCTAGGGTAATATAGGGTATGTGTGTGTTGTAGCTAGGGTAATATAGGGTGTGTGTGTTGTAGCTATGGTAATATAGGGTGTGTGTTTTGTAGCTAGGGTAATATAGGATGTGTGTGTTGTAGCTAGGGTAATATAGGGTATGTATGTTGTAGCTAGGGTAATATAGGGTGTGTGTGTGTTGTAGCTAGGGTAATATAGGGTGTGTGTGTTGTAGCTAGGGTAATATAGGGTGTGTGTGTGTTGTAGCTAGGGTAATATAGGGTGTGTGTGTTGTAGCTAGCGGTAATATAGGGTGTGTTGTAGCTAGGGTAATTAGGTGGTGTGTGTTGTAGCTAGGGTAATATAGGGTATGTGTGTTGTAGCTAGGATAATATAGTGTGTGTGTTGTAGTTAGGGTAATATAGGGTATGTGTGTTGTAGCTAGGGTAATATAGGATATGTGTGTGTTGTAGCTAGGGTAATATAGGGTATGTGTGTGTTTTAGCTAGGGTCATATAGGGTGTGTGTGTGTTGTAGCTAGGGTAATATAGGGTGTGTGTGTGTTGTAGCTAGGGTAATATAGGGTGTGTGTGTTGTAGCTAGGGTAATATAGGGTGTGTGTGTTGTAGCTAGGGTAATATAGCGTGTGTGTGTTGTAGCTAGGGTAATATAGGGTGTGTGTGTTGTAGCTAGGGTAATATAGGGTGTGTGTGTTGTAGCTAGGGTAATATAGGGTATGTGTGTGTTGTAGCTAGGGTAATATAGGGTGTGTGTGTGTTGTAGCTAGGGTAATATAGGGTATGTGTGTTGTAGCTAGGGTAATATAGTGTGTGTGTTGTAGCTAGGGTAATATAGGGTGTGTGTGTTGTAGCTAGTGTAATATAGGGTATGTGTGTGTTGTAGCTAGGGTAATATATGGTGTGTGTGTTGTAGCTAGGGTAATATAGGGTGTGTGTGTTGTAGCTAGGGTAATATAGGGTGTGTGTGTGTTGTAGCTGGGGTAATATAGGGTATGTGTGTTGTAGCTAGGGTAATATAGGGTATGTGTGTTGTAGCTATGGTAATATAGGGTGTGTGTGTTGTAGCTAGGGTAATATAGGGTTTGTGTTGTAGCTAGGGTAATATAGGGTGTGTGTGTTGTAGCTAGGGTAATATAGGGTGTGTGTGTTGTAGCTAGGGTAATATAGGGTGTGTGTGTTGTAGCTAGGGTAATATAGGGTATGTGTGTTGTAGCTAGGGTAATATAGGGTATGTGTGTTGTAGCTAGGGTAATATAGGGTGTGTGTGTTGTAGCTAGGGTAATATAGGGTATGTGTGTGTTGTAGCTAGGGTAATATAGGGTATGTGTGTGTTGTAGCTAGGGTAATATATGGTGTGTGTGTGTTGTAGCTAGGGTAATATAGGGTGTGTGTGTGTGTTGTAGCTAGGGTAATATAGGGTATGTGTGTTGTAGCTAGGGTAATATAGGGTGTGTGTGTTGTAGCTAGGGTAATATAGGGTGTGTGTGTTGTAGCTAGGGTAATATAGCGTATGTGTGTTGTAGCTAGGGTAATATAGGGTGTGTGTGTTGTAGCTAGGGTAATATAGGGTGTGTGTTGTAGCTAGGGTAATATAGGGTATGTGTGTGTTGTAGCTAGGGTAATATAGGGTGTGTGTGTGTTGTAGCTAGGGTAATATAGGGTATGTGTGTTGTAGCTAGGGTAATATAGGGTGTGTGTGTTGTAGCTAGGGTAATATAGGGTGTGTGTGTTGTAGCTAGGGTAATATAGGGTATGTGTGTGTTGTAGCTAGGGTAATATATGGTGTGTGTGTTGTAGCTAGGGTAATATAGGGTGTGTGTGTTGTAGCTAGGGTAATATAGGGTGTGTGTGTGTTGTAGCTGGGGTAATATAGGGTATGTGTGTTGTAGCTAGGGTAATATAGGGTATGTGTGTTGTAGCTATGGTAATATAGGGTGTGTGTGTTGTAGCTAGGGTAATATAGGGTTTGTGTTGTAGCTAGGGTAATATAGGGTGTGTGTGTTGTAGCTAGGGTAATATAGGGTGTGTGTGTTGTAGCTAGGGTAATATAGGGTGTGTGTGTTGTAGCTAGGGTAATATAGGGTATGTGTGTTGTAGCTAGGGTAATATAGGGTATGTGTGTTGTAGCTAGGGTAATATAGGGTGTGTGTGTTGTAGCTAGGGTAATATAGGGTATGTGTGTGTTGTAGCTAGGGTAATATAGGGTATGTGTGTGTTGTAGCTAGGGTAATATATGGTGTGTGTGTGTTGTAGCTAGGGTAATATAGGGTGTGTGTGTGTGTTGTAGCTAGGGTAATATAGGGTATGTGTGTTGTAGCTAGGGTAATATAGGGTGTGTGTGTTGTAGCTAGGGTAATATAGGGTGTGTGTGTTGTAGCTAGGGTAATATAGCGTATGTGTATTGTAGCTAGGGTAATATAGGGTGTGTGTGTTGTAGCTAGGGTAATATAGGGTGTGTGTTGTAGCTAGGGTAATATAGGGTATGTGTGTGTTGTAGCTAGGGTAATATAGGGTGTGTGTGTGTTGTAGCTAGGGTAATATAGGGTATGTGTGTTGTAGCTAGGGTAATATAGGGTGTGTGTGTTGTAGCTAGGGTAATATAGGGTGTGTGTGTTGTAGCTAGGGTAATATAGGGTATGTGTGTGTTGTAGCTAGGGTAATATATGGTGTGTGTGTTGTAGCTAGGGTAATATAGGGTGTGTGTGTTGTAGCTAGGGTAATATAGGGTGTGTGTGTGTTGTAGCTGGGGTAATATAGGGTATGTGTGTTGTAGCTAGGGTAATATAGGGTATGTGTGTTGTAGCTATGGTAATATAGGGTGTGTGTGTTGTAGCTAGGGTAATATAGGGTTTGTGTTGTAGCTAGGGTAATATAGGGTGTGTGTGTTGTAGCTAGGGTAATATAGGGTGTGTGTGTTGTAGCTAGGGTAATATAGGGTGTGTGTATTGTAGCTAGGGTAATATAGGGTGTAGTGGCTTCCTTTCCTCTTTACCATAGCCACTGCCCTAGCCTGAAGCGGGGTTGTTTCGGACGCATACAGTCCACACTCAACGTTTCCAAACGGCCAAACATTCAATGAGATCCAGGGATATAGTGCAACAAAAAATTTTTATTCTTCTTATCTAACAAAAAGGTATTCTCCAATCAACTTAAAGCAGAGATTACTTGAAATGCAAATACATAATATAATATGACCTGTCTGTCTGTATTTCTGTATGTCTATATGGTCAAAAACTATACCGCTCCCGCATCTAGCAAGGACTCCTCCCCCGAAGGCCCAACTTCCTGCCTTTATACTAACACAATTAACACAGTACAATGAATGGGCAAGAGGGGGGGCCAAAAACTGAGTTACACTAATAACAAATGAATGTATCTCAATCCGGTAAATAAATCATAAAGGTACGTACCTAATATTTCATCATATACATTAATATTTAATATATTTACACAAATGTACATGGAGCTCAGTATGTTCAGTCTTTTATACAAAATATGCCCAAATCGGCTCTAACATACCGGCCCCTAATTGTTGACTGCACTGAATGCACAACAATTACTTAATATTCAAACGTAGAGCCAATACAAAAACATTCTATACCAGAGCACCATTATAGTTCATAGCTATATACAAATATACAAGATGCCATATAGGAAAATAGTCCATAGATCTCAGTCTGAGTTGAAGTGTAAAGGTGTTCAACTTCCAAAAAATGTCAAGAGTTTGACGTCCAAAAAATGTATGACATCAAAGAATGTAAGAGTACGACATCAACGAATCAGAGGTGCACGTGATTCAAAGATGGAGCACTGTGTGTGTGTGTGTGTGTGTCTCACTTCGTCGCCTCAAGGAGCAGACAGAGTTTATTGATAGGTCTCTGTAAGATATTGGTCTTAGTCTTAACCATGACGCTCCGGACAAGACCTTTGGCCCCTGGCAAAGCCTTCACCACACGCCCCATTAGCCAAGAGTTCCTTGGGGCGGTGTCATCGACGATGACCACAAGGTCACCAGGACTGAAGTTTCTCTTAGTTTTGTTCCACTTGTTCCGCTCCTGCATAAGTGGAAGATACTCCCTGATCCATCTCTTCCAGAAGAGGTCAGTGATATATTGTACTTGCTTCCATCTCCTTCGTGAGTATAGGTCACTTCTCTGGAATAGTCCTGGTGGCAGGACTGGCTTTGCTTTCATGGCACATTGTTTTCCTTTTACAACTAGTGCAATTTCTTGTTTAAAGTGCTGTCGTTGCTCAAATCGATTGATGACCTTTTCTGCTTCATCTAGGTCATCTACAGACAGACTTTCTTTTCCAAACGTCAGTTGGAACTTGTCAATTTGTTCCTTCAGTGAGTTTGTCAGACTCTGATCTGATCCTGGATCAGTTTGGGTGAGAACTTTCCTTTTCTAGCTTAACTGTAGTAGAAGTCTCTTCAGTTTCAGCATCCAGGCAACTGCTTTCTTCAAGCTGTTCCATGTTGAATAGTACTCAATCAGTTTGCTGGTCGGACTCTTTTCTTCCACACATGTACTGTTTACGATGACGTCTTTTCTCACCTCTGGATCATCTGGAGGGATGGAGCCAAGCTCCTCGGGGACTTTCGGCCATTGTGTTTCTGTTTTCTCCAGGAATTCTGGTCCTTTGCTCCATCTCTTTGAGTTCAGGAAAGTTTCAACATGTAATCCTCTTGAGGCATCATCGGCTGGGTTGTGTTTGGAGTTCAAATACCTCCACAGTTTTGCTTTCGATAGGTCACGGATCATAGCAACCCTATTAGCCACAAAAGTATGGAATCTCTTGGTATCGTTGCGGATGTATTTTAGCACCGACTGGCTGTCTGTCCAGAAAGTTGACTCCTCAAGTTCAATCTGGAGCTCCAACCTTAACATCCTGTCCACTCGCACTGCCAATGTTGCTGCAGCAAGTTCCAGTCTGGGGATCGTCATCTGCTTGAGTGGAGTCACCCTTGATTTCCCCAGTATGAATGCGATGTGGACCTTTTCCATAACGCTTTGTGAACCTAAGGTAGCTTGCCGTGCCATAACCTTGTTCACTTGCATCACCGAAGTGATGCAGCTGTGCGGTCTTGATTTGACCAAAGTTCTCCGGCATCATACACCTGTTGATCTGGAATCTGGAGAGCTGGTCCAGCTCTGAGAGCCATCTCTTCCATGAAATAGAGTGTTCTTCAGGGATGACTTCGTCCCATCCACACTTTAGCTTGCAGAGCACTTGAAGAATTTGCTTTGCCTTTAATACGAATGGGGCGAGGAAACCTAATGGATCATAAATAGAGCTGACAGTTGAGAGAATACCTCTTCTTGTAAGGGGTCTGTTCTTGACAGTGACCTGGAAGTTAAACACATCCCTTTCAATGTTCCATCGGATTCCAAGTGCTCTTTCAACAGGCAGCTTTTCTCTGTCCAGGTCCAGTTCTTTTATCTGCTTGGCTTTGTGTTCATCAGGGATAGAAGCTAGTACAGTGCGGCTGTTGCTGACCCACTTGGTCAATTTGAACCCACCTTGAGAGCACACATCCCTGAGGTTTCTTGTGAGAGCTATGGCTTGTTCTTCTGTGGCCACTGACTTGAGGCAGTCATCAACATAGAAGTTGGACTTGACTGTTTGAATCACCTCTTCATCGTACCCCTCACAGTTGTCTTCTGCAGTCTTTCGCAGTGCAAAGTTTGCACAACTTGGAGAGGATATAGCACCGAAAAGATGTACTGTCATTCTGTACTCCTCCAATCTTTTGTTAGTATCACCATCCGGCCACCATAGGAATCGCAGGAAGTCTAAGTCATCTTCATGGACACGTACTTGATGGAACATTCCTTCGATGTCTGCCATCATGGCAATGTGCTCTTGCCGAAATCTTAGCAAGACTCCTATAAGCGTGTTTGCCAGGTCAGGGCCTTGAAGGAGTTCACTGTTAAGAGATGTACCTTTATAGGATGATGAACAGTCAAACACCACTCGTATCGTTCCTTTGCGCTTATGGTGAACGCCATGGTGTGGTATGTACCATACCTTGCCTTTCTCTCTGAGGAGCTGTTCTTGTGGTACCTTCTCGGCGTAACCTTTGTTATCATCTCTTCCATGAAGCCTTTGTACTCTGCAGCGTAACCTTTGTCCTTCTTGAACTTCCTGATAATATTTAGAGCCCGCTGCTTTGCCATGTCACGGTTGTTTGGCAGGACTACATCTTTGTTGCGAAAGGGCAACGGTAAGTAGTAGTGATGGTCTTTGAGGGTTATGGAGCTTGATACTATCTCCATAAACCTACGATCCT
Organism: Coregonus clupeaformis; assembly: GCF_020615455.1. Classification (NCBI taxonomy): domain Eukaryota; kingdom Metazoa; phylum Chordata; class Actinopteri; order Salmoniformes; family Salmonidae; genus Coregonus; species Coregonus clupeaformis. The sequence goes on from NW_025534836.1 coordinate 45,889, forward strand.
CAGCTGACATCTCACTTTTCTCTTCATACTCTCTCTCAGGGAAGTCATGGTTGTACTGATTTACAAGAAGAACCCCCAGGTCGGCCATTGAGATACGATTGGCCATCACCGTAGGACGCCCGGATTCTTCTGCCATGGTACTACTGTTGAGAGGACCATTCATCACCCATCCAAAGAGGGTTTTCACTGCATACGGTCCGTTGCCTTGGCTATTTATGATTTGCCAGGGTTCCATTGCCTTTGGAGCATTTACGCCAATCAGAAGTTCGACGTCGGCATCAATCTCCTTCAACTGAACCTCTTTCAGGTATGGCCACCTTTTGAGCTCTTTCTGAGTGGGAATGTTCTCTCTTGTCACTGGGATCTTATGTTGGGTGTAGACCTTTGGTAATGCAAGAAATGTGTCGCCTTCCACATTGCCAATCTCTAATCCAGATATCTCAAAGCTCTTGGTAGGACTCTCCTGCCCCATTGTGCGTAGCAGAATTTCAGTCGCACTGCCTTTAGCTTGCAACTGCCTCATGAGTCTCTCCGTACAAAATGTTGCTGAGCTACCAGAATCGAGAAACGCATAGGTTAACACAGACTTGCTTCCATTTGCCACCTTTACTTGAACTGGCACAATTGCAAGTGCACAATCTGTACCGGCCCCGGTATCTTCACCAGCTTCCAGTGAAACAAGAGCACTGCTGACAGTCTCCTCCCGCTTTACTGCTACACCACTCATATCTGCCTTTTGAGATCTAAACTCTCTCTTCCTTCAATGTGCAGGATAGTGGGGTGCTTTCTTTGACAGCTCTGACAGGTCATCCTTCTTTTACATTCTCTGCTTAAGTGTCCTCTCATCAAACAGCCAAAACAAAGGCCTTTTGATCTCAGAAACTCAACCTTGAATTCATGTGGCTGTGCCTTCACCTGTTGGCAGTCGACCAATAAATGCGCACCAGCACAAAATATACATGAGATACTGGGAGCATCAGAAGGGTAGGTGCCTGGTCTCTTTACTTTGAATGTTTGTTCTTTTAAAGGTTTTTCAGAGTCACAATCTGCCACTACAGCTACTGTAGTGGCAAAGCTGCTTCCCCTACTCTTGGACTTGAACTGCTGTTTAAAGTCAGCTTCTGTTTTGGGTTTTAAAAACCTTTTGTTGTACAGGGGATCTTGAATATCTCCATACAACGGATCCTGCAGTATTTTGGCCTGTTTTTCCATGAACGTTACCAGGTCACTGAACTGGGCCCTCAGGTGACTTCTCTCTAAAATATCACATGCCATAGACCTCCATTTTTCCCTTAGTTTGTAGGGAAGTTTTGACATGATCAGCTTTATGTTGGAGGGAAGATTAAGCTCTTCCATGTTCTGTAGGTCTTGCATAGCGTTACAGCAACCTCTTAGATAGAGTGCATAACCACCCAGTCCCTTTCCATCATCGGGTTTGATGTTTGTCCAGTTCCAAGCCTTTTCCATGTAAGCAGTGGTGACTTTGATTTCATTGCCAAAGTGTTCCTTTAACAACCTCTTAGCTACTGCATAGCCTCTTCTGGCTTCCATATGCAGACAACTACGGACCAGATCCTTGGGCTGACCAGAGGTGTATTGTTCCAGGTAATAG
>NW_025534836.1:52500-62500 GCF_020615455.1 Coregonus clupeaformis
CTCCCTCCTCTCTCCCTCCTCTCCTCTCCACCTCCCTCCCTCTCCCCTCCTCCACCCTCCTCTCCTCTCCACCCTCCTCTCCTCTCCACCTCCTCCCTCTCCACCCTCCTCTCCTCTCCACCCTCCTCTCCTCTCCACCTCCTCTCCTCTCCACCCTCCTCTCCTCTCCACCCTCCTCTCCTCTACACCCTCCTCTCCTCTCTCCCCTCCCCTCCTCTCCTCTCCACCCTCCTCTCCTCTCCACCCTCCTCTCCTCTCTCCCTCCCCCCTCCTCTCCTCTCCACCCTCCTCTCCTCTCTCCCTCCTCTCCTCTCCCTCTCCACCCCCCCCCTCCTTCCCCTCCTCTCCCTCTCCACCCTCCTCTCCTCTCCAACCTCCTCTCCTCTCCACCCTCCTCTCCTCTCCACCCTCCTCTCCTCCCCCTCCCCTCCTCTCCTCTCCACCCTCCTCTCCCCTCTCCTCCTCTCCTCTCCCCCTCCTCTCCTCTCCACCCTCCTCTCCTCTCCACCCTCCTCTCCTCTCCACCCTCCTCTCCTCTCTCCCCTCCCCTCCTCTCCTCTCCACCCTCCTCTCCTCTCCACCCTCCTCTCCTTTCCACCCTTCTCTCCTCTCCACCCTCCTCTCCTCTCCACCCTTCTCTTCCCCTCCTCAACCCTCCTCTCCCCTCACCTCCTCTCCTCTCCACCCTCCTCTCCTCTCCACCTCCTCTCCTCTCCACCCTCCTCTCCTCTCCACCCTCCTCTCCTCTCTCCCTCCCTCCTCTCCTCTCCACCCTCCTCTCCCCCCCCTCCTCTCCCTCCCCTCCTCTCCTCTCCACCCTCCTCTCCTCTCCACCCTCCTCTCCTCTCCACCCTCCTCTCCTCTCCCCCTCCTCTCCTCTCTCCCCTCCTCTCCCCCCTCCCCTCCTCTCCTCTCCACCCTCCTCTCCTCTCCACCCTCCTCTCCTCTCCACCCTCCTCTCCTCTCCACCCTCCTCTCCTCTCCACCCTCCTCTCCTCTCCTCTCCACCCTCCTCTCCTCTCCACCCTTCTCTTCCCCTCCTCAACCCAGCTCTTCATGAGAAGTTACGACCACCTCCTCTCCTCTCCACCCTTCTCTCCTCTCCTCATCTCAGCTCTTCATGAGAAGTCAATTAAATTCCTTGGAAGCAAACTGAGCCATTCCTGTTTGTGGACTTTTATGGCTGCATTTCCGTTCCCTGTAACTGGACTTTCTCTGCCTTCTGAGAAATCAAATAAAAAAAATGAATTAATTGAGCCCTTCTGAAGTTTTCATATAAAGAAAAGCAAATAAAAATCTCCGAGCACCGGGAGGCTGAAATCAATTAAATATGGGATCAGAATGAGAGAGAGCTGAGGATCTGGCTAATGACAAAGAACTCTGTTCTAACAACCCCCACGTGCACACCCCCATCTCCCCCATCACCCCCATCTCCCCCCATCTCCCCCGGCTTAGTAGTGCGTGAGTATTTGGAGAATAATATAATATTATGAGGTTGAAGAGGGCTGTGGACGGAGGGCTGTGGACGGAGGGCTGTGGACGGAGGGCTGTGGACGGAGGGCTGTGGACGGAGGGCTGTGGACGGAGGGCTGTGTGTCAGATGTGTAAATCAGATCCATTGTCTAATAATGACCCAGAAATCACTTCTTTCAAAAAGCACTGATACATGATATTGTATTCCTCCATGTTGCCAAAACAGATCATGTTTCTACATCTGACTAAAAGCAGCCTTAACATGTACATATTTCTGATGTTTTTTATTATCATGGGTATTAACCCTGCCTTCTGTCAGAGGCTTTAGCACAGCACTAGGACCACAGACAGACAGACAGAAAGACAGGCAGGCAGGCAGGCAGGCAGGCAGGCTGTCACGGTCGTCGTAAATAGAGGAAGCGGACCAAGGCGCAGCGTGTCCAAGAAACATGACTTTATTAAATAACGTATCCAAAACAAAAGACGACTCAAATGAAGTCCAACAGCAACACTGACTGAAAGGAACAAAAACCCACAAAATACAAGGTGAAACCACACAGTTTAAATATGGCTCCCAATCAGAGATAACGAGCCGACAGCTGTCACTCGTTACCCCTGATTGGGAGTCACATGAATACAAACAAGGAAGACAACCACCTAGACACCCCAACCAAACAGCACACAACAAAACGAACACACCCTATCCCCAACCTAACCCACACAACACCCAACAATACAAACACACCCTGGTTCAATAACAACGTCCCGGAACCAGAGCGTGACAGTACCCCCCTAAAGGTGCGAACCCCGGGCGCACCAACATAAGGACTAGGGGAGGGTCTGGGTGGGCGTCTGTCCACGGTGGCGGCTCTGGCCCCGGTCGTGATCCCCACCCCACCACAGTCACAACCTGCTTCAGTAGCCTCCTCCCAATGACCACCCTCCAACTAACCCCACCTGGACTAAGGGGCAACACCGGACTAAGGGGCAGCACCGGACTAAGGGGCAGCACCGGGATAAGGGGCAGCACCGGGATAAGGGGCAGCACCGGGCTAAGGGGCAGCACCGGACTAAGGGGCAGCACCGGGCTAAGGGACAGTACCTGACTAAATGGCGGATCCTGGCTGGCTGGCTCTGGCGGATCCTGGCTGGCTGGCGGATCCGGGCTGGACGGCTCTGGCGGATCCTGGCTGGACGGCTCTGGCTGATCCTGGCTGGACGGCTCTGGCGGATCCTGGCTGGACGGCTCATGGCTGGCTGACGGATCTGGCTGCTCATGGCTGGCTGGACGGATCTGGCTGCTCGCGGCTGGCTGACGGATCTGGCTGCTCATGGCTGGCTGACGGATCTGGCTGCTCATGGCTGGCGGAAGGCTCTGGCTGATCCTGTCTGGCGGACGGCTCTGGCTGATCCTGTCTGGCGGAAGGCTCTGGCTGATCCTGTCTGGCGGAAGGCTCTGGCTGATCCTGTCTGGCGGAAGGCTCTGGCTGATCCTGTCTGGCGGAAGGCTCTGGCTGATCCTGTCTGGCGGAAGGCTCTGGCTGCTCCTGTCTGGCGAAAGGCTCTAGCGGCTCCTGTCTGGCGGAAGGCTCTAGCGGCTCCGGTCTGGGCGGACGGCTCTGAAGGCTCATGGCAGACGGGCGGCTTTGCAGGCTCAGTACAGACGGGCGGCTTATGCAACGCTTGGCAGACGGGCAGTTCAGGCGCCATAGGGCAGACGGGCAGTTCAGGCGCCGTTGGGCAGACGGGCAGTTCAGGCGCCGTTGGGCAGACGGGCAGTTCAGACGGCGTTGGGCAGACGGACAGTTCAGGCGCCGTTGGGCAGATGGGCAGTTCAGACGGGCGTTGGGCAGACGGACAGTTCAGGCCCCGTTGGGCAGACGGCAGACTCTGGCCGTCTGAGGCGCACCGTAGGCCTGGTGCGTGGTGCCGGAACTGGAGGTACCGGGCTGAGGACACGCATCTCAGGGCTAGTGCGGGGAGAAGCAACAGGGCATGCTTGGCCCTGGGGACGCACCGCAGGCCTGATGCGTGGTGCCGGAACTGGAGGTACCGGGCTGAGGACACGCATCTCAGGGCTAGTGCGGGGAGAAGCAACAGGGCATGCTTGGCCCTGGGGACGCACCGTAGGCCTGATGCGTGGTGCCGGAACTGGAGGTACCGGGCTGAGGACACGCATCTCAGGGCTAGTGCGGGAAGCAGGAACAGGACGCACAGGACTCGGGAACACACAGGAGGCTTAGTGCGTGGTGTAGGCACTGGTGGTACTGGACTGGAGACAGGAGGTGGTGCCGGAAATACCGGACCGTGCAGGCGTACTGGCTCCCTTGAGCACTGAGCCTGACCAACCTTACCTGGTTGTATGCTCCCGTCGCCTGACCAGTACAGGGAGGTGGAATAACCCGCACCGGGCTATGTAGGCGAACCGGGGACACCATGCGTAAGGCTGGTGCCATGTAGGCCGGCCCGAGGAGACGCACTGGTGACCGGATGCGTGGGGCCGGCCTCATGACATCTGGCTCAATGCTCAGTCTAGCCCGGCCGATACGTGGAGCCGGAATGTACCGAACCGGGCTATGCCTGCGTACAGGAGACACCATGCGCTCTACTGCGTAACACGGTGTCTGCCCGTACTCTCGCTCTCCACGGTCAGTCCAGGGAGTAGGCGCAGGTCTCCTACCTGACTTCGCCACACTCCCTTCTAGCCCCCCCCCAAGAAATTTTTGGGTAATACTCTCGGGCTTCCAGCCTTGCCTCCGTGCTGCCTCCTCATATCGCCGCCTCTCGGCTTTAGCTGCCTCCCGCTCTTCACGAGGACGGCGATATTCTCCCGGTTGATCCCAAGGCCCCTCACCATCCAGAATCTCCTCCCATGTCCATGAATCCTTTATGGGAGTCCATAAATCCTGTGTAGGTAGGTCCTGTTGCCGCTTGACACGCTGCTTGGTCTTTTTGTGGTGGGTTTTTCTGTCACGGTCGTCGTAAATAGAGGAAGCGGACCAAGGCGCAGCGTGTCCAAGAAACATGACTTTATTAAATAACGTATCCAAAACAAAAGACGACTCAAATGAAGTCCAACAGCAACACTGACTGAAAGGAACAAAAACCCACAAAATACAAGGTGAAACCACACAGTTTAAATATGGCTCCCAATCAGAGATAACGAGCCGACAGCTGTCACTCGTTACCTCCGATTGGGAGTCACATGAATACAAACAAGGAAGACAACCACCTAGACACCCCAACCAAACAGCACACAACAAAACGAACACACCCTATCCCCAACCTAACCCACACAACACCCAACAATACAAACACACCCTGGTTCAATAACAACGTCCCGGAACCAGAGCGTGACACAGGCAGGCAGGCAGGCAGGCAGGCAGGCGGGCAGGCGGGCAGGCGGGCAGGCGGGCAGGCGGACAGACGGACAGACGGACAGACGGACAGACGGACAGACGGACAGACGGACAGACGGACAGAGGGACAGACAGACAGATAGATAGATAGATAGATAGATAGATAGATAGATAGATAGATAGATAGATAGATAGATAGATAGATAGATAGATAGATGGATGGATGGTATGGTACTAACCTGTAGTCTGTCTCCCAGGTCTGCGGTGATGATCTCGGGGTCCTCGGTGGTGTTGAAGGGGACTGGAGTGATGCGTACAAAGGTCAACACACGGGATTCTGGGTAACGCCACAGCATGACGCCGGGACTGTCGTCTGTTTCGTTATAGAACACAACCTCATATGGACCAGGCAGTTTCTGAGAGGCTGGGGGGAGACAGGAAAGAGGTTATAGAACACAACCCTCATATGGACCAGACAGTTTCTGAGAGGCTGGGGGGAGACAGGAAGGAGGTTATAGAACACAACCCTCATATGGACCAGACAGTTTCTGAGAGGCTGGGGGAGACAGGAAGGAGGTTATAGAACACAACCCTCATATGGACCAGACAGTTTCTGAGAGGCTGGGGGGAGACAGGAAGGAGGTTATAGAACACAACCCTCATATGGACCAGGCAGTTTCTGGGAGGCTGGGGGGAGACAGGAAGGATGTTATAGAACACAACCTCATATGGACCAGACCGTTTCTGAGAGGCTGGGGGGAGACAGGAAGGAGGTTATAGAACACAACCCTCATATGGACCAGACAGTTTCTGAGAGGCTGGGGGGAGACAGGAAGGAGGTTATAGAACACAACCCTCATATGGACCAGGCAGTTTCTGAGAGGCTGGGGGGAGACAGGAAGGAGGTTATAGAACACAACCCTCATATGGACCAGACAGTTTCTGAGAGGCTGGGGGGAGACAGGAAGGAGGTTATAGAACACAACCCTCATATGGACCAGGCAGTTTCTGAGAGGCTGGGGGGAGACAGGAAGGAGGTTATAGAACACAACCCTCATATGGACCAGGCAGTTTCTGAGAGGCTGGGGGGAGACATGAAGGAGGTTATAGAACACAAAGACCTGGTTGAAATGTTGCAATAAACTACAGAACGTTGTGTGTGGTCCCACACGTGTGTGTGTGTGTGTGTGTGAGTGTGCTCACACACGTGTGTGTGTGTGTGTGTGTGTGTGTGTGTGTGTGTGTGTGTGTTAGCGTGTGTGTGTGTGTTTGTGTGTGTGTGATGTTGGTCATGGCTGCTGTTTGAAAACTGTTTATTAGATTAAAAGTCAAGCGAAGAATTGATGCTTTGCCCTCAGGGGAACAAACACTGGGCTCCTCCTTCCAGAACATAAGTTTTCATTCGTCCTCTAGTCTAGTCCTCTGTAGTCTATTAGTGTTTGATCTGCATCACTGTGCTCTCTCTGTCTCTGTCTCTGTCTCTCTCTCTGTCTCTGTCTCTCTCCCTCTCTCTGTCTCTGTCTCTCTCCCTCTCTCTCTCTCTCTGCTCTCTCTCTCTCTCTCTCTCTCTCTCTCTCTCTCTCTCTCTCTGTCTCTCTCTCTCTCTCTCTCTCTCTCTCTCTCTCTCTCTCTCTCTCTCTCTCTCTCCCTGTCTCTGTCTCTGTCTCTGTCTCTCTCCCTCTCTCTGTCTCTCTCTCTCTCTCTCTCTCTCTCTCTCTCTCTGTCTCTCTCTCTCTCTGTCTCTCTCTCTCTCTGTATCTGTCTCTCTCTCACTGTTTCTCTCTCTCTCTCTCTCTCTCTCTCTCTCTCTCTCTCTCTCTCTCCTTGAAGGTGGACAATATGTTGTTTTCCCAGTGGCTCAGCTTGTGTTTGGTAATGTTATGGATGAAGAGAGCAGCTTTCATGGTTGTGTTCTCATTCATGTCTGTTTAACTGTCTTCTAGGGAACGTACCAACCCAGCTGCTGCTGTCCTCCTCCAGGCACCATGGCCTTAGGATTACTGCAGATCTGAGTTCAAGTATTATTGTTTTCTTTATCTGGGCTTGATTGAGCTTGTCTGGCACAGTGGAACCAAATGGAATAATCCCAAAAGTCACACATCCTGCCCAGCTAGCTACTCCAGGCACGAAACAATCAAACAGTCAAAGTATTTGAAAACAAAAGGATACTGTTTGAACCCAGGTTTGAGGACTACACCCCTCCTCTAAATAAATAAATAATAAATAATTGGTCATTTAGCAGACGCTCTTATCCAGAGCGACTTACAGGAGCAATTAGGGTTAAGTGCCTTGCTCAAGGGCACATCGACAGATTTTTCACCAAGTCGGCTCGGGGATTAGAACCAGCGACCTTTCGGTTACTGGCACAACGCTCCTCAGGTCCAGCTCCCTGGCCGTTGGTCACAACATGTTGCAGACAGACTCTCTAATGTCTTACTACTGGAAAGGAAGCCTCCTGCCTCCTTTAGAGGAACATCCGTATTAAAAATGCATCAAAGACCAGAGGAATGATGCAACATACAAAGAGAGGAGAGGCTGACTGACCACAGCTGACAGGACAGACAGCTGACAGGGTGAGGAGAGGGTTTGATCTCTCTCCACAGTGCGTGTGTGTTTACGTGTGGAGGACAGTGTGCCCAGGGGAGGAGAACAAACTGTATTTTATACTGGAAACAGGCGTAACGTCTTCCTCTCTTGAGACCTGATTCATTTTTTCGTTGAAGCGGGGCTGAAGCGTGTTTGGGTACGCTTTCTTTCCACATCCAGAAGCCCTCAGTGTTGGACCACATCCTTACACTATTATAAAGGTCTTTGCACTTCCTCACCAACGTCTCCATATTCTGTTGTTTTGTCGTGTTGCCATATTGACTGTGTGTGTTATTACCTGAGTCCTGTATCTAATAGATAGTAATATTGTGTTATTACCTGAGTCCTGTATCTAATAGATAGTAATATTGTGTTATTACCTGAGTCCTGTATCTAATAGATAGTAATATTGTGTTATTACCTGAGTCCTGTATCTAATAGATAGTAATATTGTGTTATTACCTGAGTCCTGTATCTAATAGATAGTAATATTGTGTTATTACCTGAGTCCTGTATCTAATAGATAGTAATATTGTGTTATTACCTGAGTCCAGTATCTAATAGATAGTAATATTGTGTTATTACCTGAGTCCAGTATCTAATAGATAGTAATATTGTGTTATTACCTGAGTCCAGTATCTAATAGATAGTAATATTGTGTTATTACCTGAGTCCTGTATCTAATAGATAGTAATATTGTGTTATTACCTGAGTCCAGTATCTAATAGATAGTAATATTGTGTTATTACCTGAGTCCAGTATCTAATAGATAGTAATATTGTGTTATTACCTGAGTCCTGTATCTAATAGATAGTAATATTGTGTTATTACCTGAGTCCTGTATCTAATAGATAGTAATATTGTGTTATTACCTGAGTCCTGTATCTAATAGATAGTAATATTGTGTTATTACCTGAGTCCAGTATCTAATAGATAGTAATATTGTGTTATTACCTGAGTCCAGAATCCAATAGATAGTAATATTGTGTTATTACCTGAGTCCTGTATCTAATAGATAGTAATATTGTGTTATTACCTGAGTCCAGTATCTAATAGATAGTAATATTGTGTTATTACCTGAGTCCTGTATCTAATAGATAGTAATATTGTGTTATTACCTGAGTCCTGTATCTAATAAATAGTAATATTGTGTTATTACCTGAGTCCGGTATCTAATAGATAGTAATATTGTGTTATTACCTGAGTCCTGTATCTAATAGAACCGTCCTGTGTAGTTAGTAATAGTGTGTTATTACCTGAGAAGCAGGTGAATAGTTAGTAGTGATGGTTACCTGAGTTCTGTATGTAATGGAACAGCCCAGCGCGGAGGTCACGGAGGTCATCAGAGCTGTGTTCTGTCCTGGAGGAGGGGGATCCAGGGGAGTGGGGTGACTGGGAGTCAAAGGCGGGCTTATCGTCTTCAGCCCCAGCCCCAGTCCCAGACTCAGACCCAGTCCCCTGGTTCCTCTGGAGGTAAGACTGGACGTGTTCATACACCAGCCTCAGACAGTTGACATGCCCCTGGCCCCAGAACACCTGCACAGACACAAGGGGAAATATTACATGACAGTGCTCTACTATATAGGGTGAGGATGGGGCTGGGGGTTGGGGGTGGGAGTTCGGGATGGGGTTGGGGGTTAAGGAAGGGGTTGGGGATTGGGCTGGGGATTGGTGTTGGGGATGGGGTTGGGGGTTAAGGAAGGGGTCGGGGATTGGGACAGTTCACACATGGAACCACACTGGCCTCTACTCTCTGCTGTGGAGGATAGTGACTAAATGTAAAAACAGGAAAATGTGGGGATTTCTCAGGTTTGGTGCCGGAACGAAAGGAATTCGGGTGGTTTTTGTACAAGACTTGATTTAAACACCACAAACGCTCCGTATTTGCAGAAGGAAATTTATGATTTTGTATTAAGTGTTGAGTTGTGAGTGATCGTTCTGTTAATTAAACCGTCAAGAAGTTTCCCCCTGCTGTAATGTGGAATACTTCCACTAACAGTAGAAGTACCAGTCTTCCCTAAAGGGACTTTAAAGACCTCTGAAAATAACCAGATCAACTGAAGAGGGATGAATAACCAGTCGAGGTCATTAGAGTGATGAATAACCAGTCGAGGTCATTAGGGTAGTGAATAACCAGTAGAGGTCATTAGGGTAGTGAATAACCAGTAGAGGTCATTAGGGTGATGAATAACCAGTCGAGGTCATTAGGGTGATGAATAACCAGTAGAGGTCATTAGGGTGATGAATAACCAGTTGAGGTCATTAGGGTGATGAATAACCAGTCGAGGTCATTAGGGTGATGAATAACCAGTCGAGGTCATTAGGGTGATGAATAACCAGTTGAGGTCATTAGGTTAGTGAATAACCAGTTGAGGTCATTAGGGTGATGAATAACCAGTAGAGGTCATTAGGGTGATGAATAACCAGTCGAGGTCATTAGGGTGATGAATAACCAGTAGAGGTCATTAGGGTGATGAATAACCAGTCGAGGTCATTAGGGTGATGAATAACCAGTAGAGGTCATTAAGGTGATGAATAACCAGTAGAGGTCATTAGGGTGATGAATAACCAGTAGAGGTCAT
>NW_025534836.1:67500-112500 GCF_020615455.1 Coregonus clupeaformis
GCAGTTACTCACCTTGAACTGGACTAATCAATTTTCTTTCATGAGTCGGACGAGAGGGATTTGCTCCAGACACCCGACAGGGCCCTCATCCCCGTCATTCGCAGTAGAAAGAAAAGGAGATATCGCGGAAGGAGATCGGGGTGCTTGGTAAGGAGCCGGTGACGAGTGGCTAATCTGCCTTTGCCATCGATACTATTGGCCAACTTACAATCGCTTGATAATAAAGTGGACGAACTACAGGCAGGAAGATCCTACCAACGGGACATTAAAAACTGTAATATCGTATGTTTCACCGAGTCGTGGCTGAACGAAGACATTAATAATATACATCTGGCGGGTTATACACTTTATCGGCAGGATAGAACAGCATCCTCTGGTAAGACAAGAGGTGGCGGTCTGTGTATATTTGTAAACAACAGCTGGTGCACGATATCTAAGGAAGTCTCTAGGTTTTGCTCGTCTGAGGTAGAGTATCTCATTATAAGCTGTAGACCACACTATCTACCAAGAGAGTTTTCATCTATATTCTTCATAGCTGTCTATTTACCACCACAAACCGATGCTGGCACTAAGACCGCATTCAATCAACTGTATACGGCCATAAGCAAACAGGAAAACGCTCATCCAGAGGCGGCGCTCCTAGTGGCCGGGGACTTAAATCTGTTTTACCTCATTTCTACCAGCATGTTAAATGTGCAATCAGAGGGGGAAAAAACTAGACCACCTTTACTCCACACACAGAGACGCGTACAAAGCTCTCCCTCGCCCTCCATTTGGCAAATCTGACCATATTTATATCCTCCTGATTCCTGCTTACAAGCAAAAACTAAAGCAGGAAGCACCAGTGACTTGGTCAATAAAAAGGTGATCAGATGAAGCAGATGCTAAGCTACAGGACTGTTTTGCTAGCACAGACTGGAATATGTTCTGGGATTCTTCCGATAACATCAGTCACTGGCTTCATCAATAAGTGCATCGATGACGTCGTCCCCAGAGTGACTGTCCGTACATACCCCAACCAGAAGCCATGGATTACAAGCAACATCCGCACTGAGCTAAAGGGTAGAGCTTCCGCTTTCAAGGAGCGGGACTCTAACCCGGAAGCTTATAAGAAATCCTGCTATGCCCTCCGACTAACCATCAAACAGGCAAAGAGTCAATACAGGACTAAGATTGAATCGTACTACACCGGCTCTGACGCTCGACAGATGTGGCAGGACTTGAAAATTATTACAGACTACAAAGCGAAGCACAGCCACGAGCTGCCCAGTGACAAGAGCCTACCAGACGAGCTAAATTACTTCTATGTTCGCTTCGAGGCAAGTAACACTGAATCATGCATGAGAGCATCAGCTGTTCCGGACGACTGTGTGATCACACTCTCCATAGCCGATGTGAGTAAGACCTTTAAAAAGGCAGCAGGGCCAGACGGATTACCAGGACGTGTACTCCGAGTATGCGCTGACCAACTGGCAAGTGTCTTCACTGACATTTTCAACCTCTCCCTGTCTGAGTCCGTAATACCAACATGTTTCAAGCAGACCACCATAGTCCCCGTGCCCAAGAACACTAAGGTAACCTGCCTAAATGACTACCGACCCGTAGCACTCACATCTGTAGCCATGAAGTGCTTTGAAAGGCTGGTCATGGCTCACATCAACACCATTATCCCAGAAACCCTAGACCCACTCAAATTTGCATACCGCCCCAACAGATCCACAGATTATGCAATATCTATTGCGCTCCACACTGCCCTTTCACATCTGGACAAAAGGAACACCTATGTGAGAATGCTATTCATTGACTACAGCTCAGCGTTCAACACCATAGTACCCTCAAAGCTCATCACTAAGCTAAGGACTCTGGGACTAAACACAGCCCTCTGCAACTGGATCCTGGACTTCCTGACGGGCCGCCCCCAGGTGGTAAGGGTAGGTAACAACACATCCGCCACGCTGATCCTCAACACAGGGGCCCCTCAGGGGTGCGTGCTCAGCCCCCTCCTGTACTCCCTGTTCACCCTTGACTGCATGGCCAGGCACGACTCAAACACGATCATTAAGTTTGCAGATGACACAACAATGGTAGGCCTGATCACCGACGACAATAAGACAGCCTATAGGGAGGAGGTCAGAGACCTGGCCGTGTGGTGCCAGGATAACAACCTCTCCCTCAACGTGATCAAGACAAAGGAGTTGATTGTGGACTACAGGAAAAAGAAGAGGACCGAGTACGCCCCCATTCTCATCGACTGGGCTGTAGTGGAGCAGGTTGAGAGTTTCAAGTTCCTTGGTGTCCACATCACCAACAAACTAACATGGTCCAAGCACACCAAGCCAGTCGTGAAGAGGGCACGACAAAACCTATTCCCCCTAAGGAGACTGAAAAGATTTGGCATGGGTCCTCAGATCCTCAAAAGGTTCTACAGCTGCACCATCGAGAGCATCCTGACTGGTTGCATCACTGCCTGTTATGGCAACTGCTCGGCCTCCGACCGCAAGGCACTACAGGGTGGTGCGTACGGCCCAGTACATCACTGGGGCCAAGCTTCCTGCCATCCAGGACCTCTATACCAGGCTCTATACCAGGCGGTGTCAGAAAGGCCCTAAAAATGGTCAAAGACTCAAGCCACCCTAGTCATAGACTGTTCTCTCTGCCACCGCATGGCAAGCGGTACCGGAGCGCCAAGTCTAGGTCCAAGAGGCTTCTAAACAGCTTCTACCCCCCAAGCCATAAGACTCCTGAACATCTAATCAAATGGCTACCCAGACTATTTGCATTGCCCTGTATATAGCCTCCCTACTGTTATTTCACATTGACTCTGTACTGGTACCCCCTGTATATAGCCTCCCTACTGTTATTTCACATTGACTCAGTACCGGTACCCCCTGTATACAGCCTCCCTACTGTTATTTGACATTGACTCTGTACCGGTACCCCCTGTATATAGCCTCGCTACTGTTATTTCACATTGACTCAGTACCGGTACCCCCTGTATATACCCTCCCTACTGTTATTTCACATTGACTCAGTACCGGTACCCCCTGTATATAGCCTCCCTACTGTTATTTCACATTGACTCTGTACCGGTACCCCCTGTATATAGCCTCCCTACTGTTATTTCACATTGACTCTGTACCGGTACCCCCTGTATATAGCCTCCCTACTGTTATTTCCCATTGACTCAGTACCGGTACCCCCTGTATATAGCCTCCCTACTGTTATTTCACATTGACTCAGTACCGGTACCCCCTGTATATAGCCTCCCTACAGTTATTTCCCATTGACTCAGTACCGGTACCCCCTGTATATAGCCTGTATATAGCCTGTATATAGCCTCCCTACAGATATTTCCCATTGACTCAGTACCGGTACCCCCTGTATATAGCCTCCCTACAGTTATTTCCCATTGACTCAGTACCGGTACCCCCTGTATATAGCCTCCCTACAGTTATTTCCCATTGACTCAGTACCGGTACCCCCTGTATATAGCCTGTATATAGCCTGTATATAGCCTCCCTACTGTTATTTCCCATTGACTCTGTACCGGTACCCCCTGTATACAGCCTCCCTACTGTTATTTGACATTGACTCTGTACCGGTACCCCCTGTATATAGCCTCCCTACTGTTATTTCACATTGACTCTGTACCGGTACCCCCTGTATATAGCCTCCCTACTGTTATTTCACATTGACTCTGTACCGGTACCCCCTGTATATAGCCTCCCTACTGTTATTTCACATTGACTCTGTACCAGTACCCCCTGTATATAGCCTCCCTACTGTTATTTCACATTGACTCTGTACCGGTACCCCCTGTATATAGCCTCCCTACTGTTATTTCACATTGACTCAGTACCGGTACCCCCTGTATATAGCCTCCCTACAGTTATTTCCCATTGACTCAGAACCGGTACCCCCTGTATATAGACTCCCTACAGTTATTTCCCATTGACTCAGTACCGGTACCCCCTGTATATAGCCTGTATATAGCCTGTATATAGCCTCCCTACTGTTATTTCCCATTGACTCTGTACCGGTACCCCCTGTATATAGCCTCCCTACTGTTATTTCACATTGACTCAGTACCGGGTACCCCCTGTATACAGCCTCCCTACTGTTATTTGACATTGACTCTGTACCGGTACCCCCTGTATATAGCCTCGCTACTGTTATTTCACATTGACTCAGTACCGGTACCCCCTGTATATAGCCTCCCTACTGTTATTTCACATTGACTCTGTACCGGTACCCCCTGTATATAGCCTCCCTACTGTTATTTCCCATTGACTCAGTACCGGTACCCCCTGTATATAGCCTGTATATAGCCTGTATATAGCCTCCCTACAGATATTTCCCATTGACTCAGTACCGGTACCCCCTGTATACAGCCTCCCTACTGTTATTTGACATTGACTCTGTACCGGTACCCCCTGTATATAGCCTCCCTACTGTTATTTCACATTGACTCTGTACCGGTACCCCCTGTATATAGCCTCCCTACTGTTATTTCACATTGACTCTGTACCGGTACCCCCTGTATATAGCCTCCCTACTGTTATTTCACATTGACTCTGTACCAGTACCCCCTGTATATAGCCTCCCTACTGTTATTTCACATTGACTCTGTACCGGTACCCCCTGTATATAGCCTCCCTACTGTTATTTCACATTGACTCAGTACCGGTACCCCCTGTATATAGCCTCCCTACAGTTATTTCCCATTGACTCAGTACCGGTACCCCCTGTATATAGACTCCCTACAGTTATTTCCCATTGACTCAGTACCGGTACCCCCTGTATATAGCCTGTATATAGCCTGTATATAGCCTCCCTACTGTTATTTCCCATTGACTCTGTACCGGTACCCCCTGTATATAGCCTCCCTACTGTTATTTCACATTGACTCAGTACCGGTACCCCCTGTATACAGCCTCCCTACTGTTATTTGACATTGACTCTGTACCGGTACCCCCTGTATATAGCCTCGCTACTGTTATTTCACATTGACTCAGTACCGGTACCCCCTGTATATAGCCTCCCTACTGTTATTTCACATTGACTCAGTACCGGTACCCCCTGTATATAGCCTCCCTACTGTTATTTCACATTGACTCTGTACCGGTACCCCCTGTATATAGCCTCCCTACTGTTATTTCACATTGACTCTGTACCGGTACCCCCTGTATATAGCCTCCCTACTGTTAATTCCCATTGACTCAGTACCGGTACCCCCTGTATATAGCCTCCCTACTGTTATTTCACATTGACTCTGTACCGGTACCCCCTGTATATAGCCTCCCTACTGTTAATTCCCATTGACTCAGTACCGGTACCCTGTATATAGCCTCCCTACTGTTATTTCCCATTGACTCAGTACCGGTACCCCCTGTATATAGCCTCCCTACAGTTATTTCCCATTGACTCAGTACCGGTACCCCCTGTATATAGCCTCCCTACAGTTATTTCCCATTGACTCAGTACCGGTACCCCCTGTATATAGCCTGTATATAGCCTGTATATAGCCTCCCTACTGTTATTTCCCGTTGACTCTGTACCGGTACCCCCTGTATACAGCCTCCCGACTGTTATTTGACATTGACTCTGTACCGGTACCTCCTGTATATAGCCTCCCTACTGTTATTTCACATTGACTCTGTACCGGTACCCCCTGTATATAGCCTCCCTACTGTTATTTCACATTGACTCTGTACCGGTACCCCCTGTATATAGCCTCCCTACTGTTATTTCACATTGACTCTGTACCAGTACCCCCTGTATATAGCCTCCCTACTGTTATTTCACATTGACTCTGTACCGGTACCCCTGTATATAGCCTCCTACTGTTATTTCACATTGACTCAGTACCGGTACCCCTGTATATAGCCTCCCTACAGTTATTTCCCATTGACTCAGTACCGGTACCCCCTGTATATAGCCTCCCTACAGTTATTTCCCATTGACTCAGTACCGGTACCCCCTGTACATAGCCTGTATATAGCCTGTATATAGCCTCCCTACTGTTATTTCCCATTGACTCTGTACCGGTACCCCCTGTATATAGCCTCCCTACTGTTATTTCACATTGACTCTGTACCGGTACCCCCTGTATATAGCCTCCCTACTGTTATTTCCCATTGACTCTGTACCGGTACCCCCTGTATACAGCCTCCCTACTGTTATTTGACATTGACTCTGTACCGGTACCCCCTGTATATAGCCTCCCTACTGTTATTTCACATTGACTCTGTACCGGTACCCCCTGTATATAGCCTCCCTACTGTTATTTCACATTGACTCTGTACCGGTACCCCCTGTATATAGCCTCCCTACTGTTATTTCCCATTGACTCTGTACCGGTACCCCCTGTATATAGCCTCCCTACTGTTATTTCACATTGACTCTGTACCGGTACCCCCCTGTATATAGCCTCCCTACTGTTATTTCACATTGACTCTGTACCGGTACCCCCTGTATATAGCCTCCCTACTGTTATTTCACATTGACTCTGTACCGGTACCCCCTGTATACAGCCTCCCTACTGTTATTTCACATTGACTCTGTACCGGTACCCCCTGTATACAGCCTCCCTCCTGTTATTTCACATTGACTCAGTACCGGTACCCCCTGTATATAGCCTCCCTACAGTAATTTCCCATTGACTCTGTACCGGTACCCCCTGTATATAGCCTCCCTACTGTTATTTCACATTGACTCTGTACCGGTACCCCCTGTATACAGCCTCCCTACTGTTATTTCACATTGACACTGTACCGGTACCCCCTGTATATAGCCTCCCTACAGTTATTTCCCATTGACTCTGTACCGGTACCCTCTGTATACAGCCTCCCTACTGTTATTTCCCATTGACTCTGTACCGGTACCCCCTGTATATAGCCTCCCTACAGTTATTTCCCATTGACTCTGTACCGGTACCCCCCTGTATATAGCCTCCCTACTGTTATTACACATTGACTCTGTACCGGTACCCCCTGTATATAGCCTCCCTACTGTTATTTCCCATTGACTCTGTACCGGTACCCCTGTATATAGCCTCCCTACTGTTATTTCCCATTGACTCTGTACCGGTACCCCCTGTATATAGCCTCCCTACTGTTATTTCCCATTGACTCTGTACCGGTACCCCCTGTATATAGCCTCCCTACTGTTATTTCACATTGACTCTGTACCGGTACCCCCCTGTATATAGCCTCCCTACTGTTATTTCCCATTGACTCTGTACCGGTACCCCCTGTATATAGCCTCCCTACTGTTATTTCACATTGACTCTGTACCGGTACCCCCTGTATATAGCCTCCCTACTGTTATTTCCCATTGACTCTGTACCGGTACCCCCCTGTATATAGCCTCCCTACTGTTATTTCCCATTGACTCTGTACCGGTACCCCCTGTATATAGCCTCCCTACTGTTATTTCCCATTGACTCTGTACCGGTACCCCCTGTATATAGCCTCCCTACTGTTATTTCCCATTGACTCTGTACCGGTACCCCCTGTATATAGCCTCCCTACTGTTATTTCCCATTGACTCTGTAACGGGTACCCCCTGTATATAGCCTCCCTACTGTTATTTCCCATTGACTCTGTACCGGTACCCCCTGTATATAGCCTCCCTACTGTTATTTCCCATTGACTCTGTACCGGTACCCCCTGTATATAGCCTCCCTACTGTTATTTGACATTGACTCTGTACCAGTACCCCCTGTATATAGCCTCCTACTGTTATTTCACATTGACTCTGTACCGGTACCCCCTGTATATAGCCTCCCTACTGTTATTTCCCATTGACTCTGTACCGGTACCCCCCTGTATATAGCCTCCCTACTGTTATTTGACATTGACTCTGTACCAGTACCCCCTGTATATAGCCTCCCTACTGTTATTTCCCATTGACTCTGTACCGGTACCCCCTGTATATAGCCTCCCTACTGTTATTTCACATTGACTCTGTACCGGTACCCCCTGTATATAGCCTCCCTACTGTTATTTCCCATTGACTCTGTACCGGTACCCCCTGTATATAGCCTCCCTACTGTTATTTCACATTGACTCGGTACCGGTACCCCCTGTATACAGCCTCCCTACTGTTATTTCACATTGACTCTGTACCGGTACCCCCTGTATACAGCCTCCCTACTGTTAATTCACATTGACTCTGTACCGGTACCCCCTGTATACAGCCTCCTACTGTTATTTCACAATGACTCAGTACCGGTACCCCCTGTATATAGCCTCCCTACAGTTATTTCCCATTGACTCTGTACCGTACCCCCTGTATATAGCCTCCCTACTGTTATTTCACATTGACTCTGTACCGGTACCCCCTGTATACAGCCTCCCTACTGTTATTTCACATTGACTCTGTACCGGTACCCCCTGTATATAGCCTCCCTACAGTTATTTCCCATTGACTCTGTACCGGTACCCTCTGTATACAGCCTCCCTACTGTTATTTCCCATTGACTCTGTACCGGTACCCCCTGTATATAAACTCCCTACAGTTATTTCCCATTGACTCTGTACCGGTACCCCCCTGTATATAGCCTCCCTACTGTTATTACACATTGACTATGTACCGGTACCCCCTGTATATAGCCTCCCTACTGTTATTTCACATTGACTCTGTACCGGTACCCCCTGTATATAGCCTCCCTACTGTTATTTCACATTGACTCTGTACCGGTACCCTCTGTATACAGCCTCCCTACTGTTATTTCCCATTGACTCTGTACCGGTACCCCCTGTATATAGCCTCCCTACTGTTATTTCCCATTGACTCTGTACCGGTACCCCCTGTATATAGCCTCCCTACTGTTATTTCACATTGACTCTGTACCGGTACCCCCTGTATATAGCCTCCTACTGTTATTTCCCATTGACTCTGTACCGGTACCCCCTGTATATAGCCTCCCTACTGTTATTTCACATTGACTCTGTACCGGTACCCCCTGTATATAGCCTCCCTACTGTTATTTCCCATTGACTCTGTACCGGTACCCCCTGTATATAGCCTCCCTACTGTTATTTCCCATTGACTCTGTACCGGTACCCCCCTGTATATAGCCTCCCTACTGTTATTTCCCATTGACTCTGTACCGGTACCCCCTGTATATAGCCTCCCTACTGTTAATTCCCATTGACTCTGTACCGGTACCCCCCTGTATATAGCCTCCCTACTGTTATTTCCCATTGACTCTGTACCGGTACCCCCTGTATATAGCCTCCCTACTGTTATTTCCCATTGACTCTGTACCGGTACCCCCTGTATATAGCCTCCCTACTGTTATTTCCCATTGACTCTGTACTGGGTACCCCTGTATATAGCCTCCCTACTGTTATTTCCCATTGACTCTGTACCGGTACCCCTGTATATAGCCTCCCTACTGTTATTTCCCATTGACTCTGTACCGGTACCCCCCTGTATATAGCCTCCCTACTGTTATTTGACATTGACTCTGTACCAGTACCCCCTGTATATAGCCTCCCTACTGTTATTTCACATTGACTCTGTACCGGTACCCCCTGTATATAGCCTCCCTACTGTTATTTCCCATTGACTCTGTACCGGTACCCCCCTGTATATAGCCTCCCTACTGTTATTTGACATTGACTCTGTACCAGTACCCCCTGTATATAGCCTCCCTACTGTTATTTCCCATTGACTCTGTACCGGTACCCCTGTATATAGCCTCCCTACTGTTATTTCACATTGACTCTGTTCCGGTACCCCCTGTATATAGCCTCCCTACTGTTATTTCCCATTGACTCTGTACCGGTACCCCCTGTATATAGCCTCCCTACTGTTATTTCACATTGACTCGGTACCGGTACCCCCTGTATACAGCCTCCCTACTGTTATTTCACATTGACTCTGTACCGGTACCCCCTGTATACAGCCTCCCTACTGTTAATTCACATTGACTCTGTACCGGTACCCCCTGTATACAGCCTCCCTACTGTTATTTCACAATGACTCAGTACCGGTACCCCCTGTATATAGCCTCCCTACAGTTATTTCCCATTGACTCTGTACCGGTACCCCCTGTATATAGCCTCCCTACTGTTATTTCACATTGACTCTGTACCGGTACCCCCTGTATACAGCCTCCCTACTGTTATTTCACATTGACTCTGTACCGGTACCCCCTGTATATAGCCTCCCTACAGTTATTTCCCATTGACTCTGTACCGGTACCCTCTGTATACAGCCTCCCTACTGTTATTTCCCATTGACTCTGTACCGGTACCCCCTGTATATAAACTCCCTACAGTTATTTCCCATTGACTCTGTACCGGTACCCCCCTGTATATAGCCTCCCTACTGTTATTACACATTGACTATGTACCGGTACCCCCCTGTATATAGCCTCCCTACTGTTATTTCCCATTGACTCTGTACCGGTACCCCCTGTATATAGCCTCCCTACAGTTATTTCCCATTGACTCTGTACCGGTACCCCCTGTATATAGCCTCCCCTACTGTTATTTCACATTGACTCTGTACCGGTACCCCTGTATATAGCCTCCCTACTGTTATTTCACATTGACTCTGTACCGTACCCTCTGTATACAGCCTCCCTACTGTTATTTCCCATTGACTCTGTACCGGTACCCCTGTATATAGCCTCCCTACTGTTATTTCCCATTGACTCTGTAACGGTACCCCCTGTATATAGCCTCCCTACTGTTATTTCCCATTGACTCAGTACCGGTACCCCCCTGTATATAGCCTCCCTACTGTTATTTCCCATTGACTCTGTACCGGTACCCCCTGTATATAGCCTCCCTACTGTTATTTCACATTGACTCTGTACCGGTACCCCCTGTATATAGCCTCCCTACTGTTATTTCCCATTGACTCTGTACCGGTACCCCCTGTATATAGCCTCCCTACTGTTATTTCACATTGACTCTGTACCGGTACCCCCTGTATATAGCCTCCCTACTGTTATTTCCCATTGACTCTGTACCGGTACCCCCTGTATATAGCCTCCCTACTGTTATTTCCCATTGACTCAGTACCGGTACCCCCTGTATATAGCCTGTATATAGCTGTATATAGCCTGTATATAGCCTGTATATAGCCTGTATATAGCTGTATATAGCTGTATGTAGCCTGTATGTAGCCTGTATATAGCCTCGCTAATGTTATTTCCCATTGACTCTGTACCGGTACCCCCCTGTATATAGCCTCCCTACTGTTATTTCCCATTGACTCTGTACCGGTACCCCCTGTATATAGCCTCCCTACTGTTATTTCCCATTGACTCTGTACCGGTACCCCCTGTATATAGCCTCCCTACTGTTATTTCCCATTGACTCTGTACCGGTACCCCCCTGTATATAGCCTCCCCTACTGTTATTTGACATTGACTCTGTACCGGTACCCCTGTATATAGCCTCCCTACTGTTATTTCACATTGACTCTGTACCGGTACCCCTGTATATAGCCTCCCTACTGTTATTTCCCATTGACTCTGTACCGGTACCCCCCTGTATATAGCCTCCCTACTGTTATTTCCCATTGAATCTGTACCGGTACCCCCTGTATATAGCCTCCCTACTGTTATTTCCCATTGACTCTGTACCGGTACCCCCTGTATATAGCCTCCCTACTGTTATTTCACATTGACTCTGTACCGGTACCCCCTGTATATAGCCTGTATATAGCCTGTATTCAGCCTCCCTACTGTTATTTCACATTGACTCAGTACCGGTACCCCCTGTATATAGCCTCCCTACTGTTATTTCACATTGACTCTGCACCGGTACCCCCTGTATATAGCCTCCCTACTGTTATTTCACATTGACTCTGCACCGGTACCCCCTGTATATAGCCTCCCTACTGTTATTTCACATTGACTCTGTACCGGTACCCCCTGTATATAGCCTCCCTACTGTTATTTCACATTGACTCTGCACCGGTACCCCCCTGTATATAGCCTCCCTACTGTTATTTCCCATTGACTCTGTACCGGTACCGCCTGTATATAGCCTCCCTACTGTTATTTCACATTGACTCTGTACCGGTACCCCCTGTATATAGCCTCCCTACTGTTATTTCACATTGACTCTGCACCGGTACCCCCTGTATATAGCCTCCCTACTGTTATTTCACATTGACTCTGCACCGGTACCCCCTGTATATAGCCTCCCTACTGTTATTTCACATTGACTCTGCACCGGTACCCCCCTGTATACAGCCTCCCTACTGTTATTTCACATTGACTCAGTACCGGTACCCCCTGTATATAGCCTCCCTACTGTTATTTCACATTGACTCTGTACCGGTACCCCCTGTATATAGCCTCCCTACTGTTATTTCACATTGACTCAGTACCGGTACCCCCTGTATATAGCCTTCCTACTGTTATTTCACATTGACTCTGTACCGGTACCCCCTGTATATAGCCTCCCTACTGTTATTTCCCATTGACTCTGTACCGGTACCCCCTGTATATAGCCTCCCTACTGTTATTTGACATTGACTCTGTACCGGTACCCCCTGTATATAGCCTCTCTATTGTTATTTGACATTGACTCTGTACCGGTACCCCCTGTATATAGCCTCTCTACTGTTATTTCACATTGACTCTGTACGGTAACCCCCTGTATATAGCCTCCCTACTGTTATTTCACATTGACTCTGTACCAGTACCCCCTGTATATAGCCTCCCTACTGTTATTTCCCATTGACTCTGTACCGGTACCCCCTGTATATAGCCTCCCTACTGTTATTTCACATTGACTCTGTACCGGTACCCCCTGTATATAACCTCCCTACTGTTATGTTTACTGCTGCTCTTTAATTATTTGTTACTTTTATTTCGTATTATTTTATATTGTATTTTTTTGTGTATTTTTTTTGTATTCTTTCTTAAAACTGCATTGTTGGTTAAGGTCTTGTAAGTAAGCATTTCACTGTAAGGTCTACCTACACCTGTTGTATTCGGCGAATATGACAAATACAATTTGATTTGATTTGATTTCTGAATGCCTGATCTGACTGGTTGAGTGCCTGGCTGGGGGGTTACCTGCCTGGCTGGGGGGTTACCTGCCTGGCTGGGGGGTTACCTGCCTGGCTGGGGGGTTACCTGCCTGGCTGGGGGGTTACCTGCCTGGCTGGGGGGTTACCTGCCTGGCTGGGGGGTTACCTGCCTGGCTGGGGGGTTACCTGCCTGGCTGGGGGTTACCTGCCTGGCTGGGGGGTTACCTGCCTGGCTGGGGGTTACCTGCCTGGCTGGGGGGTTATCTGCCTGGCTGGGGGTTATCTGCCTGGCTGGGGGGTTACCTGCCTGGCTGGGGGGTTACCTGCCTGGCTGAGGGGTTACCTGCCTGGCTGGGGGGTTACCTGCATGGCTGGGGGGTTACCTGCCTGGCTCGGGGGTTACCTGAATGGCTGGCCCTTGTACACACACACTTCAAACACCATTTCACTTTATTGTTGGTGGTGGGGAGGTGGTTGTTTTACTAATAATTTGCCCAGGCAAATTGGAGGGCACACTCCTGGTTATTGTTTTTCCATTGTTGTGTAAGCAGGTTCACTGTGAGTTCAGGTTAACATGGAGCAGAGAGGTTACATTAGATTAGATGGTGGTACAGGTTAACATGGAGCAGAGAGGTTACATTAGATCAGATGGTGGTACAGGTTAACATGGAGCAGAGAGGTTACATTAGATCAGATGGAGGTACAGTACAGTAACTGGCATGCTGCTCACCAGCCACAGGATCACAAAAACATAGACTATCAGAAAGACATGTTCCAGGACAACGGTTCACATCCGGCTAGAAGGACCAATCTGCAGTAGGCCATAAAGTCAGGTCCAGTTTGTGGTTTTATACATGCACCCAACATTACAATACACGTCTGTTGTCTTGACTTCAGAGTCTGCTCTCCTGCAGCTCTGTTGTCTTGACTTCAGAGTCTGCTCTCCTGCAGCTCTGAGGACAATATATCATCATCAAGATGAAGAGTTTGTCGATACGTTCCAGATGAAGGTTGCACAACATCTTAACTGTAACTTGTCATGTGTCCTTCTGTACAACACTTGTGAGTGGTGTCTTGTGTGACTGTGAAGTTTATGAGAGAGAACCATATCATTATGTAGTGAACATGAGACCGTGCTAACTAAAAGGAGACTTGAGACAATAGGTCTCTGGATGGTACGGAGCAACATTTACATTTTTTAAATTTTAGTCATTTAGCAGACGCTCTTATCCAGAGCGACTTACAGGAGCAATTAGGGTTAAGTGCCTTGCTCAAGGGCACATCGACAGATTTTTCACCTAGTCGGCTCGGGGATTAGAACCAGCGACCTTTCGGTTACTGGCACAACGCTCTTAACCACTAAGCTACCTGCCGTCAGAGGGGCGTCAGTCCCATATGTTAAAGGCATTAGAAGGATACCATCAGACCCCCAGCAGACACACCCGCCACCCCTCTGTACTGTCCCGGACCACTGAAGGCCAGTTGTTGTTGTTGTGGGGTATTTAAGGTGGCTCTGTGTCTCTCTCCACTTAATGTGTTTTGAGTTTGGAAAACTATCTCACTGGGAGGCATGGTCCCAAGGAAATGAAACGGATCCTGAAGAGCTGAGCCAAAACTTCACCATGTTACTGAAGGCAGTGGGGAGGCAGGGACTGTGTGTGTGTGTGTGTGTGTGTGTGTGTGTGTGTGTGTGTGTGTGTGTGTGTGTGTGTGTGTGTGTGTGTGTGTGTGTGTGTGTGTGTGTGTGTGTGTGTGTGTGTGTGTGTGTGTGTGTGTGTGTGTGTGTGTGTGTGTGTGTGTGTGTGTGTGAGGCAGGGACTGAGACAGGGGCTGTGTGTGATCAACAGAGGGGGGCTTTGGGTGTAACTTAGGGAGTGTATCTGTGCGTGGGCGACCGTAAACTACGTGGGTGTGAGTGTCTCTCTACTCTAACACCCTGAAGACTGATGATCTAATGTCCTGCTACCCAGGTCAAGGTCCATGAGACAGCAGCCTGATGATCTAATGTCCTCCTACCCAGGTCAAGGTCCATGAGACAGCAGCCTGATGATCTAATGTCCTCCTACCCAGGTCAAGGTCCATGAGACTGATGATCTAATGTCCTGCTACCCAGGTCAAGGACCATGAGACTGTTGATCTAATGTCCTGCTACCCAGGTCAAGGACCATGAGACAGCAGACTGATGATCTAATGTCCTCCTACCCAGGTCAAGGACCATGAGACTGTTGATCTAATGTCCTGCTACCCAGGTCAAGGACCATGAGACAGCAGCCTGTTGATCTAATGTCCTCCTACCCAGGTCAAGGACCATGAGACAGCAGACTGTTGATCTAATGTCCTCCTACCCAGGTCAAGGACCATGAGACAGCAGCCTGTTGATCTAATGTCCTCCTACCCAGGTCAAGGACCATGAGACAGCAGCCTGTTGATCTAATGTCCTGCTACCCAGGTCAAGGACCATGAGACAGCAGCCTGATGATCTAATGTCCTGCTACCCAGGTCAAGGACCATGAGACTGATGATCTAATGTCCTGCTACCCAGGTCAAGGACCATGAGACAGCAGACTGTTGATCTAATGTCCTCCTACCCAGGTCAAGGACCATGAGACAGCAGCCTGTTGATCTAATGTCCTCCTACCCAGGTCAAGGACCATGAGACTGTTGATCTAATGTCCTGCTACCCAGGTCAAGGACCATGAGACTGTTGATCTAATGTCCTCCTACCCAGGTCAAGGACCATGAGACTGATGATCTAATGTCCTGCTACCCAGGTCAAGGTCCATGAGACTGATGATCTAATGTCCTGCTACCCAGGTCAAGGACCATGAGACAGCAGCCTGATGATCTAATGTCCTGCTACCCAGGTCAAGGTCCATGAGACTGATGATCTAATGTCCTCCTACCCAGGTCAAGGACCATGAGACAGCAGACTGTTGATCTAATATCCTCCTACCCAGGTCAAGGTCCATGAGACTGCAGACTGATGATCTAATGTCCTGCTACCCAGGTCAAGGACCATGAGACAGCAGACTGTTGATCTAACGTCCTGCTACCCAGGTCAAGGACCATGAGACAGCAGACTGTTGATCTAATGTCCTCCTACCCAGGTCAAGGTCCATGAGACAGCAGACTGATGATCTAATGTCCTGCTACCCAGGTCAAGGACCATGAGACAGCAGACTGATGATCTAATGTCCTGCTACCCAGGTCAAGGACCATGAGACAGCAGCCTGATGATCTAATGTCCTCCTACCCAGGTCAAGGTCCATGAGACTGATGATCTAATGTCCTGCTACCCAGGTCAAGGTCCATGAGACAGCAGACTGATGATCTAATGTCCTCCTACACAGGTCAAGGTCCATGAGACTGATGATCTAATGTCCTCCTACCCAGGTCAAGGTCCATGAGACAGCAGCCTGATGATCTAATGTCCTCCTACCCAGGTCAAGGACCATGAGACTGATGATCTAATGTCCTCCTACCCAGGTCAAGGACCATGAGACTGATGATCTAATGTCCTCCTACCCAGGTCAAGGACCATGAGACAGCAGCCTGATGATCTAATGTCCTGCTACCCAGGTCAAGGACCATGAGACTGTTTATCTAATGTCCTCCTACCCAGGTCAAGGTCCATGAGACAGCAGCCTGATGATCTAATGTCCTCCTACCCAGGTCAAGGACCATGAGACTGATGATCTAATGTCCTCCTACCCAGGTCAAGGACCATGAGACTGATGATCTAATGTCCTCCTACCCAGGTCAAGGACCATGAGACAGCAGCCTGATGATCTAATGTCCTGCTACCCAGGTCAAGGACCATGAGACAGCAGCCTGATGATCTAATGTCCTGCTACCCAGGTCCATGAGACAGCAGCCTGATGATCTAATGTCCTCCTACCCAGGTCAAGGACCATGAGACTGTTGATCTAATGTCCTCCTACCCAGGTCAAGGTCCATGAGACAGCAGCCTGTTGATCTAATGTCCTGCTACCCAGGTCAAGGACCATGAGACAGCAGACTGATGATCTAATGTCCTGCTACCCAGGTCAAGGTCCATGAGACTGATGATCTAATGTCCTGCTACCCAGGTCAAGGACCATGAGACAGCAGCCTGATGATCTAATGTCCTGCTACCCAGGTCAAGGACCATGAGACAGCAGCCTGATGATCTAATGTCCTGCTACCCAGGTCAAGGTCCATGAGACAGCAGCCTGATGATCTAATGTCCTCCTACCCAGGTCAAGGACCATGAGACAGCAGCCTGATGATCTAATGTCCTGCTACCCAGGTCAAGGTCCATGAGACAGCAGCCTGATGATCTAATGTCCTCCTACCCAGGTCAAGGACCATGAGACTGATGATCTAATGTCCTCCTACCCAGGTCAAGGACCATGAGACTGATGATCTAATGTCCTCCTACCCAGGTCAAGGACCATGAGACAGCAGCCTGATGATCTAATGTCCTGCTACCCAGGTCAAGGACCATGAGACAGCAGCCTGATGATCTAATGTCCTGCTACCCAGGTCCATGAGACAGCAGCCTGATGATCTAATGTCCTCCTACCCAGGTCAAGGACCATGAGACTGTTGATCTAATGTCCTCCTACCCAGGTCAAGGTCCATGAGACAGCAGCCTGTTGATCTAATGTCCTGCTACCCAGGTCAAGGACCATGAGACAGCAGACTGATGATCTAATGTCCTGCTACCCAGGTCAAGGTCCATGAGACTGATGATCTAATGTCCTGCTACCCAGGTCAAGGACCATGAGACAGCAGCCTGATGATCTAATGTCCTGCTACCCAGGTCAAGGTCCATGAGACAGCAGCCTGATGATCTAATGTCCTCCTACCCAGGTCAAGGACCATGAGACAGCAGCCTGATGATCTAATGTCCTGCTACCCAGGTCAAGGTCCATGAGACAGCAGCCTGATGATCTAATGTCCTCCTACCCAGGTCAAGGTCCATGAGACAGCAGCCTGATGATCTAATGTCCTCCTACCCAGGTCAAGGACCATGAGACTGTTGATCTAATGTCCTGCTACCCAGGTCAAGGACCATGAGACTGATGATCTAATGTCCTCCTACCCAGGTCAAGGACCATGAGACTGATGATCTAATGTCCTCCTACCCAGGTCAAGGTCCATGAGACAGCAGACTGTCCTGGCTATCCACATACAGAAACATGTGGTCCTCTGTAGCTCAGCTGGTAGAGCACGGCGCTTGTAACGCCAAGGTAGTGGGTTCGATCCCCGGGACCACCCATACACAAAAAAAATAAAAAAAAATATATGCACGCATGACTGTAAGTCGCTTTGGATAAAAGCGTCTGCTAAATGGCATATTATTATTATATTATTATACACCCTGCTGTGGTATAGTACAGACAGAGAGACTGACAGACAGACAGACAGACAGACAGACAGACAGACAGACAGACATGGGTTAGAGATATGATACAGGCTGACTCTCTCTCTGACAGGAGCAACTGGAAACCATTTTGATTTGAGCTACATTGTTGGCTCATCACTGAGCGGGGTCTGATTTAGGGTGTGGGTTTGTCTCTGGCAGACACTACCTGACCACCACGTCCATCATTTATATCATTTAGAACTCCTCTAACGAACTGCTATCGATTAGACAGGCCCCATCGTAACAGAGTTACTCCATCCAGAACATTCCTAACAGAGTACAGGGCTGGGGTATAGAGCTGGAGCTGGGGGAGAGGGGCTGGGGAGAGGGGCTGGACTACAGGGCTGGGGTATAGAGCTGGAGCTGGGGGAGAGGGGCTGGGGAGAGGGGCTGGACTACAGGGCTGGGGTATAGAGCTGGAGCTGGGGGAGAGGGGCTGGGGAGAGGGGCTGGACTACAGGGCTGGGGTATAGAGCTGGAGCTGGAGGAGAGGGGCTGGGGAGAGGGGCTGGACTACAGGGCTGGGGGAGAGGGGCTGGGGTATAGAGCTGGAGCTGGGGGAGAGGGGCTGGGGAGAGGGGCTGGACTACAGGGCTGTGGCTGCGGTATAGAGCTGGAGCTGGGGGAGAGGGGCTGGGGAGAGGGGCTGGACTACAGGGCTGGGGGAGAGGGGCTGGGGTACAGGGCTGGGGTATAGAGCTGGAGCTGGAGGAGAGGGGCTGGGGAGAGGGGCTGGACTACAGGGCTGGGGGAGAGGGGCTGGGGTATAGAGCTGGAGCTGGGGGAGAGGGGCTGGGGAGAGGGGCTGGACTACAGGGCTGGGGTACAGGGCTGGGGTATAGAGCTGGAGCTGGGGGAGAGGGGCTGGGGAGAGGGGCTGGAGTACAGGGCTGTGGCTGCGGTATAGAGCTGGAGCTGGGGTGTAGGGGTGAGGGAGTGGGCTGGTGTATCAGGCTGGAGTATCAAGCTGGAGGTATAAGGGCTGGGGGAGCGAGGGCCTCCATTGGCAGGTCCTTGTTCCAGCTAGCTAGATGAGGGATTAGGCAGGGTCTTGTTTCAGAGACCTAGTGCCATCTGTTCTCCACACTCCTCCTCCTCCTCCTCCTCCTCCCCTCCTCCTCCCCTCCTCTGTTGAACTATAAATGCACCTCTACGTTGGGGACTGTCCGGCCAGAGTACTTCAGCCTCCACTGCTTTTCATTATCACAGGATCCAGTAACACACTTCACTGTCAACTTAATCCCTCTTTACTCCATGTCTCCCCTGGCAGAGGGATGCCATGACCATATAAAAAGCCCAGATGTTGCCTGGAGGACAGGGTCTTCACCTCGCTTTGTGGCTGGTTCTACACTGCTCTGGGTTCTCATTCTCTCTATCTCGCTCCCTCCCCCTCTAAACCTGCCCCTGGTGGCATCCTGTGTGTTACCCTGGTCCATTAATATCCAGCTGCCATGGAGAACCAACAGAGTAGCAGAACATTTCCCTGTCTGTCTGTCTGTCTGTCTGTCTGTCTGTCTGTCTGTCTGTCTGTCTGTCTGTCTGTCTGTCTGTCTGTGATCGCTCATGTCCCCCCCCTCTATCTCCCCTGAGTGCAATTCCCATTGAGTTATGGAGGCAACCTTAGCTGTGAATATACGTACGGGAATCACAACCTTTATAATCAGAACATTCTAAGGTATCTGTTTCTGTGGTCTGAGGTTTGAAGCAGTGTGGATGGGACTGATAGAAACACTAGGGCTCTATCCCAAATGGCACCCTATTCCCTATATAGCGCACTACTTTTGACCAGGGCCCACAGGGAACAGGGTTAATAAGTTGCCATTTGTGACACGGCCTAACCCAGAGGACATGATATAGCTTCCGGTAACTCCATCACCACCAGTGATCTGTTAGTAATATAAGACCTTCCGTCTCACAACACATCAGGAACCACTATCTGTGTTCTGTAGTGACACGTGATACCTCTAGAAATGTATGAGAAACATCTAGAAACCTACAACAACGGAAGAAAAAAGGTCCATTTCTATTTTAGCCAGAAACCAAAGAACCTTCTGAACTGTTGCTTCTGGAGCTGGGGAGCTGGGGGAGCTGGGGGAGCTGGGGAGCTGGGAGCTGGGGAGCTGGGGGAGCTGGGGGAGCTGGGGGAGCTGGGGGGAGCTGGGGGAGCTGGGGAGCTGGGGGAGCTGGGAGCTGGGGGAGCTGGGGAGCTGGGGGAGCTGGGCAGGCTGGGGGAGCTGGGGGAGCTGGGGGGAGCTGGGGGAGCTGGGGAGCTGGGGGGAGCTGTGGGAGCTGGGGGAGTTGGGGGAGCTGGGGAGCTGGGGGGAGCTGTGGAGCTGGGGGAGCTGGGGGAGCTGGGGAGCTGGGGGAGCTGGGGGAGCTGGGGGAGCTGGGTAAGCTGGGGAGCTGGGGGGAGCTGGGGAGCTGGGGAGCTGGGGGAGCTGGGGGAGCTGGGGAGCTGGGGGGAGCTGGGGAGCTGTGGGAGCTGGGGGAGCTGTGGGAGCTGGGGGAGCTGGGGAGCTGGGGGAGCTGGGGGGAGCTGGGGAGGCGGGGAGCTGGGGGAGCTGGGGGAGCTGGGGGAGCTGGGGGGAGCTGGGGGAGCTGGGGGAGCTGGGGAGGCTGGGGGAGCTGGGGAGCTGGGGGGAGCTGGGGGAGCTGGGGAGCTGGGGAGGATGGGGGAGCTGGGGAAATGGGGGAGCTGGGGGGAGTTGGGGGGAGCTGTGGAGCTGGGGGGAGCTGGGGGAGCTGGGGAGCTGGGGGGCGGGGAGCTGGGGGGAGCTGGGGGAGCTGGGGAGGCTGGGGAAGCTGGGGAGCTGGGGGAGCTGGGGGAGCTGGGGAGCTGGGGAGGATGGGGAAATGGGGGAGCTGGGGGAGTTGGGGGAGCTGTGGAGCTGGGGGAGCTGGGGGAGCTGGGGAGCTGGGGGGCTGGGGAGCTGGGGAGCTGGGTAAGCTGGGGGAGCTGGGGGGAGCTGGGGGAGCTGGGGGAGCTGGGGGAGCTGGGGGAGCTGGGGAGCTGGGGGAGCTGTGGGAGCTGGGGAGCTGGGGGAGCTGGGGAGGCTGGGGGAGCTGGGGAGCTGGGGGAGCTGGGGAGCTGGGGAGCTGGGGGGAGCTGGGGGAGGCTGGGGAGCTGGGGGAGCTGGGGAGCTGGGGGAGCTGGGGAGCTGGGGGAGCTGGGGGAGCTGGGGGAGCTGGGGGAGCTGTGGAGCTGGGGGGGCTGGGGGAGCGGGGGGAGCTGGGGAGGCTGGGGGAGCTGGGGGAGCTGGGGAGCTGGGGGAGCTGGGGAGCTGGGGAGCTGGGGGAGCTGGGGAGCTGGGGAGCTGGGGAGCTGGGGAAGCTGTGGAGCTGGGGGAGCTGTGGAGCTGGGGAGCTGGGGGAGCTGGGGGAGCTGGGGGAGCAGGGGGAGCTGGGGGAGCTGGGGAGCTGGGGGAGCTGCGGAGCTGGGTAGCTGGGTAGCTGGGTAGCTGGGGAGCTGGGGGAGCTGTTTCAGTGCTGTGGAAGAGAAGAGCTCTACTGACTAAGATCGCGTCCCAAATGGCACCCTATTCCCTATATAGCGCACTACTTTTCCAGTGTCCCCCTGATTCGCCACAACAAAGTCTGCCTGATTGAACACAGGAAACGGCCCAAGATGCATCACTGTCGAGGACTCCAACCCGTAACCACAACGCAACCAAGGAGGATTTAACCCATAGGGCTCTGATCAAAAGTAGTGCACTATATAGCGAATAGGGTGCCATTTGGAAACACATCCTGGGTCAGGCTAGGAAGAAACGTTTCAGTGGGTCTCCAAAAAACATCAGTCCGACTAGTGAACGTGAAGCCCTGAACCAAGTGGACATTGTGTTTATAGTAAACAACAGAATGAACACTTAGCGATAAATCTCTTTTAGACAGGCGAGATGTCAGAACCCCACGGCTAAAAAATATTCATCCTCCAACTAGGGATTAGCTTTCATAGCAACACAACTCTCTCCTCTCTCTCTCTCTCTCTCTCTCTCTCTCTCTCTCTCTCTCTCTCTCTCTCTCTCTCTCTCTCTCTCTCTCTCTCTCTCTCTCTCTCTCTCTCTCTCTCTCTCTCTCTCTCTCTCTCTCTCTCTCTCTCTCTCTCTCTCTCTGCGTTGCATCGTTGTTCCACTGTTTTCCATGCTGAGTGTTTTTGACTGTGTTTATCAAAGTCAACCCATCAAAAATGGATGAAAGCTGAAAAGCTGGCGGAAATCAGAGCGTGCCGCAAGCGTCAAGAATGTCCTCACTGCGGAGTTATGTAGATTTGAGTAAACAAGTGCAAATTGTTGAGGTTTTAATTAAAATATTTGACAATCATTTTATCTGAAGTAACCCTATATAACATCTGTAGAGCAGATGCATTTAAGAGCCCAGAGGAACTCTGTCCTCCCCCGCTCCCTCCCTCCCTCCCTCAATCCCCACCCCCTCTAAACCCCTCTCTTGTTCTCAGTATAGTGAACAGAAGTGACTCTCAGAGTTTCCAGACCCCAATATGCCTTTCTACCCATCTCCTGTTATTGGCCCTATAGTAGGTTGACACTGCCAGGACATATCTTGGACCTCCCTCCCTCCAGCCATCCTTCTCTCCTCCCTCCCCCACCCCTAACCCCTAACCCCTAACCCCTACCTATCTCTTCTCTAGCTGTTGAACCCAGTAGGGTGGACCTCCCTGTCTCTGAACTCTCTGGTCCAGGTACCAACCATAACATGTTAATGTGATGAACAGTGACAGAACTCTCTGGTCCAGGTACCAACCATAACATGTTAATGTATTGAACAGCGACAGAACTCTCTGGTCCAGGTACCAACCATAACATGTTAATGTGTTGAACAGTGACAGAACTCTCTGGTCCAGGTACCAACCATAACATGTTAATGTGTTGAACAGTGACAGAACTCTCTGGTCCAGGTACCAACCATAACATGTTAATGTGTTGAACAGCGACAGAACTCTCTGGTCCAGGTACCAACCATAACATGTTAATGTGTTGAACAGTGACAGAACTCTCTGGTCCAGGTACCAACCATAACATGTTAATGTGTTGAACAGTGACAGAACTCTCTGGTCCAGGTACCAACCATAACATGTTAATGTGTTGAACAGTGACAGAACTCTCTGGTCCAGGTACCAACCATAACATGTTAATGTGTTGAACAGTGACAGAACTCTCTGGTCCAGGTACCAACCATAACATGTTAATGTGATGAACAGCGACAGGTCTTCTTGATGTGCATGACACAACACCAATGCAGCCGTTGTTCTTGGCGGACGGTGGTTTACGTGCGTACAGAGAAACAGAGAAACGATATTGGATCTGAGAGAGTAGCTCTTTGGGTTGTTCTCCTCTTCTCTCAACACAGCTTTAGGGAGGCAACCTTGACAAACCCTCTGGAAACATCAAAACACCACATGGAGATTAACAAACAATACAAACAGCAGAAACAGAGAGGTCTGGTCAGGTCTGGTCTGAGAACATTATCCACTCCTAACGTCAGAGTAACATTCTGTTGAGTGAAGTTCAGCCCTCTGGTCTGGGTATTGGAGGACACAGGAACTAGGCTGCAAAATATCACCTTATTCCCTATAAAGTGCACTACTTTTGACCAGAGCCCTATGGGGTAGTGCACTAGATAGTGAAAAAGGGTGCCATTTGGGAAACAGACAAGGTCATTCCCCCATGGTAATGTTGTGGTTACAGGGCCGGAGAACACAACAGTGATGCATCATGGTCCGTTTCCTGTGTTCTATCAGGAGGACTTTGTAGTGGCGAACCAGAAACACAGAGACCTTTGCCCTCCCAGCTACGCCTCACCCAGGTCACATGACAAGGGCTTGGACTCTACAAATCTTTCATTGAGAGTATTTTAACCTCTTGTATTGTTTGGTGGTTTGGTAATACCGCTGTCAGCCAGAAAAATATGTTGAGAAGGATTATAGCCACAGAAAGCAAGGTACCAGGAGTCAGACAGACAGGCTTGATGAGATCTTTAAGGTCAGGTCAGACCCAAGCCACCCCCTGTACACAGACTTTGAACTACTCCCCTCTGGGTGCAGGTATAGGGCAGCCCCCTGCCTGCAGGAAAAACAAGACTACATAACTATTTGTGTAATATCTCTCCTAATCAGCTGGTTAATGTTCCTATCACTAAGGAGTGATATCTCTCCTAATCAGCTGGTTAATGTTCCTATCACTAAGGAGTGATATCTCTCCAAATCAGCTGGTTAATGTTCCTATCACTAAGGAGTGATATCTCTCCTAATCAGCTGGTTAATGTTCCTATCACTAAGGTGATATCTCTCCTAATCAGCTGGTTAATGTTCCTATCACTAAGGAGTGATATCTCTCCTAATCAGCTGGTTAATGTTCCTATCACTAAGGTGATATCTCTCATAATCAGCTGGTTAATGTTCCTATCACTAAGGAGTGATATATCTCCTAATCAGCTGGTTAATGTTCCTATCACTAAGGAGTAATATCTCTCCTAATCAGCTGGTTAATGTTCCTATCACTAAGGAGTGATATCTCTCCTAATCAGCTGGTTAATGTTCCTATCACTAAGGAGTGATAGCTCTCCTAATCAGCTGGTTAATGTTCCTATCACTAAGGAGTGATATCTCTCCTAATCAGCTGGTTAATGTTCCTATCACTAAGGAGTGATATCTCTCCTAATCAGCTGGTTAATGTTCCTATCACTAAGGAGTGATATCTCTCCTAATCAGCTGGTTAATGTTCCTATCACTAAGGAGTGATATCTCTCCTAATCAGCTGGTTAATGTTCCTATCACTAAGGAGTGATATCTCTCCTAATCAGCTGGTTAATGTTCCTATCACTAAGGAGTGATATCTCTCCTAATCAGCTGGTTAATGTTCCTATCACTAAGGAGTGATAGCTCTCCTAATCAGCTGGTTAATGTTCCTATCACTAAGGTGATATCTCTCCTAATCAGCTGGTTAATGTTCCTATCACTAAGGTGATATCTCTCATAATCAGCTGGTTAATGTTCCTATCACTAAGGTGATATCTCTCCTAATCAGCTGGTTAATGTTCCTATCACTAAGGAGTGATATCTCTCCTAATCAGCTGGTTAATGTTCCTATCACTAAGGTGATATCTCTCCTAATCAGCTGGTTAATGTTCCTATCACTAAGGAGTGATATCTCTCCAAATCAGCTGGTTAATGTTCCTATCACTAAGGAGTGATATCTCTCCTAATCAGCTGGTTAATGTTCCTATCACTAAGGAGTGATATCTCTCCTAATCAGCGGGTTAATGTTCCTATCACTTGGGTGGGATATCTCTCCTAATCAGCTGGTTAATGTTCCTATCACTTGGGTGGGATATCTCTCCTAATCAGCTGGTTAATGTTCCTATCACTAAGGAGTGATATCTCTCCTAATCAGCTGGTTAATGTTCCTATCACTAAGGAGTGATATCTCTCCTAATCAGCTGGTTAATGTTCCTATCACTAAGGAGTGATATCTCTCCTAATCAGCTGGTTAATGTTCCTATCACTAAGGAGTGATATCTCTCCTAATCAGCTGGTTAATGTTCCTATCACTAAGGTGATATCTCTCCTAATCAGCTGGTTAATGTTCCTATCACTAAGGAGTGATATCTCTCCTAATCAGCTGGTTAATGTTCCTATCACTAAGGAGTGATATCTCTCCTAATCAGCTGGTTAATGTTCCTATCACTAAGGAGTGATATCTCTCTAATCAGCTGGTTAATGTTCCTATCACTAAGGAGTGATATCTCTCCTAATCAGCTGGTTAATGTTCCTATCACTAAGGTGATATCTCTCCTAATCAGCTGGTTAATGTTCCTATCACTAAGGAGTGATATCTCTCCTAATCAGCTGCTTAATGTTCCTATCACTAAGGAGTGATATCTCTCCTAATCAGAGGGTTAATGTTCCTATCACTTGGGTGGGATATCTCTCCTAATCAGCTGGTTAATGTTCCTATCACTTGGGTGGGATATCTCTCCTAATAAGCTGGTTAATGTTCCTATCACTAAGGTGATATCTCTCCTAATCAGCTGGTTAATGTTCCTATCACTAAGGAGTAATATATCTCCTAATCAGCTGGTTAATGTTCCTATCACTAAGGAGTGATATCTCTCCTAATCAGCTGGTTAATGTTCCTATCACTAAGGAGTGATATATCTCCTAATCAGCTAGTTAATGTTCCTATCACTAAGGAGTGATATCTCTCCTAATCAGCTGGTTAATGTTCCTATCACTAAGGAGTGATATCTCTCCTAATCAGCTGGTTAATGTTCCTATCACTAAGGAGTGATATCTCTCCTAATCAGCTGGTTAATGTTCCTATCACTAAGGAGTGATATCTCTCCTAATCAGCTGGTTAATGTTCCTATCACTAAGGAGTGATATCTCTCCTAATCAGATGGTTAATGTTCCTATCACTAAGGAGTGATATCTCTCCTAATCAGCTGGTTAATGTTCCTATCACTAAGGAGTGATATCTCTCCTAATCAGCTGGTTAATGTTCCTATCACTAAGGAGTGATATCTCTCCTAATCAGATGGTTAATGTTCCTATCACTAAGGAGTGATATCTCTCCTAATCAGCTGGTTAATGTTCCTATCACTAAGGAGTGATATCTCTCCTAATCAGCTGGTTAATGTTCCTATCACTAAGGAGTGATATCTCTCCTAATCAGATGGTTAATGTTCCTATCACTAAGGAGTGATATATCTCCTAATCAGATGGTTAATGTTCCTATCACTAAAGTGGGATATCTCTCCTAATCAGCTGGTTAATGTTCCTATCACTAAGGAGTGATATCTCCCTAATCAGCTGGTTAATGTTCCTATCACTAAGGTGATATCTCTCCTAATCAGCTGGTTAATGTTCCTATCACTAAGGAGTGATATCTCTCCTAATCAGCTGGTTAATGTTCCTATCACTAAGGAGTGATATCTCTCCTAATCAGATGGTTAATGTTCCTATCACTAAGGAGTGATATCTCTCCTAATCAGATGGTTAATGTTCCTATCACTAAGGAGTGATATCTCTCCTAATCAGCTGGTTAATGTTCCTATCACTAAGGAGTGATATCTCTCCTAATCAGATGGTTAATGTTCCTATCACTAAGGAGTGATATCTCTCCTAATCAGATGGTTAATGTTCCTATCACTAAGGAGTGATATCTCTCCTAATCAGATGGTTAATGTTCCTATCACTAAGGAGTGATATCTCTCCTAATCAGCTGGTTAATGTTCCTATCACTAAGGAGTGATATCTCTCCTAATCAGCTGGTTAATGTTCCTATCACTAAGGAGTGATATCTCTCCTAATCAGCTGGTTAATGTTCCTATCACTAAGGAGTGATATCTCTCCTAATCAGCTGGTTAATGTTCCTATCACTAAGGAGTGATATCTCTCCTAATCAGCTGGTTAATGTTCCTATCACTAAGGAGTGATATCTCTCCTAATCAGCTGGTTAATGTTCCTATCACTAAGGAGTGATATCTCTCCTAATCAGCTGGTTAATGTTCCTATCACTAAGGAGTGATATCTCTCCTAATCAGCTGGTTAATGTTCCTATCACTAAGGAGTGATATCTCTCCTAATCAGCTGGTTAATGTTCCTATCACTAAGGAGGGATATCTCTCCTAATCAGCTGGTTAATGTTCCTATCACTAAGGTGATATATCTCCTAATCAGCTGGTTAATGTTCCTATCACTAAGGAGTGATATCTCTCCTAATCAGCTGGTTAATGTTCCTATCACTAAGGAGTGATATCTCTCCTAATCAGCTGGTTAATGTTCCTATCACTAAGGAGGGATATCTCTCCTAATCAGCTGGTTAATGTTCCTATCACTAAGGAGTGATATCTCTCCTAATCAGCTGGTTAATGTTCCTATCACTAAGGAGTGATATCTCTCCTAATCAGCTGGTTAATGTTCCTATCACTAAGGAGTGATATCTCTCCTAATCAGCTGGTTAATGTTCCTATCACTAAGGTGATATATCTCCTAATCAGATGGTTAATGTTCCTATCACTAAG
Organism: Coregonus clupeaformis; assembly: GCF_020615455.1. Taxonomy (NCBI): domain Eukaryota; kingdom Metazoa; phylum Chordata; class Actinopteri; order Salmoniformes; family Salmonidae; genus Coregonus; species Coregonus clupeaformis. The sequence continues at coordinate 95,957 of NW_025534836.1, forward strand.
GAGTGATATCTCTCCTAATCAGCTGGTTAATGTTCCTATCACTAAGGAGTGATATCTCTCCTAATCAGCTGGTTAATGTTCCTATCACTAAGGAGTGATATCTCTCCTAATCAGATGGTTAATGTTCCTATCACTAAGGAGTGATATCTCTCCTAATCAGCTGGTTAATGTTCCTATCACTAAGGAGTGATATCTCTCCTAATCAGCTGGTTAATGTTCCTATCACTAAGGAGTGATATCTCTCCTAATCAGATGGTTAATGTTCCTATCACTAAGGAGTGATATATCTCCTAATCAGATGGTTAATGTTCCTATCACTAAAGTGGGATATCTCTCCTAATCAGCTGGTTAATGTTCCTATCACTAAGGAGTGATATCTCTCCTAATCAGCTGGTTAATGTTCCTATCACTAAGGTGATATCTCTCCTAATCAGCTGGTTAATGTTCCTATCACTAAGGAGTGATATCTCTCCTAATCAGCTGGTTAATGTTCCTATCACTAAGGAGTGATATCTCTCCTAATCAGATGGTTAATGTTCCTATCACTAAGGAGTGATATCTCTCCTAATCAGATGGTTAATGTTCCTATCACTAAGGAGTGATATCTCTCCTAATCAGCTGGTTAATGTTCCTATCACTAAGGAGTGATATCTCTCCTAATCAGATGGTTAATGTTCCTATCACTAAGGAGTGATATCTCTCCTAATCAGATGGTTAATGTTCCTATCACTAAGGAGTGATATCTCTCCTAATCAGATGGTTAATGTTCCTATCACTAAGGAGTGATATCTCTCCTAATCAGCTGGTTAATGTTCCTATCACTAAGGAGTGATATCTCTCCTAATCAGCTGGTTAATGTTCCTATCACTAAGGAGTGATATCTCTCCTAATCAGCTGGTTAATGTTCCTATCACTAAGGAGTGATATCTCTCCTAATCAGCTGGTTAATGTTCCTATCACTAAGGAGTGATATCTCTCCTAATCAGCTGGTTAATGTTCCTATCACTAAGGAGTGATATCTCTCCTAATCAGCTGGTTAATGTTCCTATCACTAAGGAGTGATATCTCTCCTAATCAGCTGGTTAATGTTCCTATCACTAAGGAGTGATATCTCTCCTAATCAGCTGGTTAATGTTCCTATCACTAAGGAGTGATATCTCTCCTAATCAGCTGGTTAATGTTCCTATCACTAAGGAGTGATATCTCTCCTAATCAGCTGGTTAATGTTCCTATCACTAAGGAGTGATATCTCTCCTAATCAGCTGGTTAATGTTCCTATCACTAAGGAGTGATATCTCTCCTAATCAGCTGGTTAATGTTCCTATCACTAAGGAGTGATATCTCTCCTAATCAGCTGGTTAATGTTCCTATCACTAAGGTGATATCTCTCCTAATCAGCTGGTTAATGTTCCTATCACTAAGGAGTGATATCTCTCCAAATCAGCTGGTTAATGTTCCTATCACTAAGGTGATATCTCTCCTAATCAGCTGGTTAATGTTCCTATCACTAAGGTGATATATCTCCTAATCAGCTGGTTAATGTTCCTATCACTAAGGAGTGATATCTCTCCTAATCAGCTGGTTAATGTTCCTATCACTAAGGAGTGATATATCTCCTAATCAGCTGGTGAATGATCCTATCCACCCAGTAAGGTCAGCAGGCTGCTCTTCTTTCAGCTGTATATACTCTATATAACTGGCATCAAGCTGGATTGCCAATTAGTTGCTTACTGTATGTATTGGTCTGGTCATTTCCAGAACACCACTATGAACATGAACATGACACTGCAACACATTGGCCCCAAAGGGACACAGTCAGTAAAGTAAAGTTCCTCTCTGAGGTCAGAAAACAAGCTGTGTCTCTTCAGGTCCTGTTATGACCTCGCATGGCTCATAGTACTGTAATGGGACTTCACTTCCCAGGTGCCTCGAGGTGTAGTCCTCAAAGAACAGAGGTAGAGGAACCTGAGCTGCCCCTGAGACAATACAACCAACTGGGAATACTCTTTGGGATCTAAGTTGAATGTGAATGCAGGGACCATAACAACAGAGGTTAGTGAGAGAGAGAGAGAGAGAGAGAGAGAGAGAGAGAGAGAGAGAGAGAGAGAGAGAGAGAGAGAGAGAGAGAGAGAGAGAGAGAGAGAGAGAGAGAGTGAGAGAGAGAGAGAGAGAGAGAGAGAGAGAGAGAGAGAGAGAGAGAGAGAGTGAGAGAGAGAGAGAGAGAGAGAGAGAGAGAGAGAGAGAGAGAGAGAGAGAGAGAGAGAGAGAGAGAGAGAGAGAGGGAGAGAGAGAGAGAGAGAGAGAGAGAGAGAGAGAGAGAGAGAGAGAGAGAGAGAGAGAGAGAGAGAGAGAGAGAGAGAGAGAGAGAGAGAGAGCGAGAGAGAGAGAGAGAGAGAGAGAGAGAGAGAGAGAGAGAGAGAGAGTGAGAGAGAGAGAGAGAGAGAGAGAGAGAGAGAGAGAGAGAGAGAGAGAGAGGGAGGGAGAGAGAGAGAGAGAGAGAGAGAGAGAGAGAGAGAGAGAGAGAGAGAGAGAGAGAGAGAGAGAGAGAGAGAGAGAGAGAGAGAGAGAGAGAGAGAGAGAGAGAGAGAGAGAGCGAGAGAGAGACAGAGAGAGAGAGAGAGAGAGAGAGATGCGTTGCGTTGCTATGAAAGCTAATCCCTAGTTGGAGGATGAATCGAGGGGGAGCTACATTTTTCAACTGTAAAAAGAAAATACGGAAGATAAATCATTAAAGCTCTTACCGTCTAGCTTGGGCCCGGTCTTCATGTTCATGGTGCCCTTCATGGCCGACACCGACCAGGTCAGGCTGGGCCGGGCAGGGTGCGACTCGGTCTCCATGACAACCACGATCTGGACGTTGCGTAGGGACACCTTGTGGAAGGGTGCCAAGGACCTCAGGGAGCTGAGGTGGGAGGGGTCGGGCCGAGGTTGGGAGGTGGAGGAGGTCCTACTGGGGGGAGGAATGAGGGGTGGAGGGGGGTTTGGGAGCTTCCCAGTAGTGATCAGGTAGGACCTTCCTCAGGTAGGCCTTGGCCTGCTCCAGTTTCACCAGTGTAGGGTTCACCTTCAGGGGCCGGGAAAGCTCCACGTTCAGCTCCGCTGGAGGAACAGGAGAGAGAGTTTCCTTAATACAACATATGAACAGAAGAGAGACAGGAGAGAGAGTTTCCTTAATAGAAAATATGAACAGAAGAGAGACAGGAGAGAGAGTTTCCTTAATAGAAAATATGAACAGAAGAGAGACAGGAGAGAGAGTTTCCTTAATACAAAATATGAACAGAAGAGAGACAGGAGAGAGAGTTTCCTTAATAGAAAATATGAAGAGAAGAGAGACAGGAGAGAGAGTTACCTTAATAGAAAATATGAACAGAAGAGAGACAGGAGAGAGAGTTACCTTAATACAACATACGAACAGAAGAGCTTTAGCTTTTATGTTCCATGTGGAAATTAGCCACATTGTTTATGAGCAGAGAGGTTGCTGAGCTCTAAGCAGGTCAGTGGTGGAGAGAGAGTAGAGAGGAGTAGGGGTTAGGCTGAGCTCTAAGCAGGTCAGTTTAGGTGGAGAGAGAGTAGAGAGGAGTAGGGGTTAGGCTGAGCTCTAAGCAGGTCAGTTTAGGTGGAGAGAGAGTAGAGGGATATCTTTCCTAAGAGGAGAGGTCAGTGGTGGAGAGAGAGTAGAGAGAGATCTTTCCTAAGAGGAGGGGTCAGTTTAGGTGGAGAGAGAGCAGAGAGAGATCTTTCCTAAGAGGAGGGGTCAGTTTAGGTGGAGAGAGAGCAGAGGGAGATCTTTCCTAAGAGGAGGGGTCAGTTTAGTTGGAGAGAGAGCAGAGGGAGATCTTTCCTAAGAGGAGAGGTCAGTTTAGGTGGAGAGAGAGCAGAGGACCGTGAGTGATAAAAACATGACTTTACAGCTACACAAGCATGTTTCCTTAATGCACTGGCACATACTCCCTTCCTCCTGCTTGAGTGGGGAGTACAATATGTGTACTGTGTGTGTGCGTGTGTGTGTCTGTGTGTGTGTGTGTCTGTGTGTGTGTGTGTGTATGTGCACGGTGTGCATGCATGGGTGTGTGAAGCCGAGTGTGTGAAACATCTTATTTATCTGTGGCGACTTTGCCAACCATAGTGAGTGACTGTTTATCCTATACAACGCCAAACCAACTTGATACAGAACAAGCTGATCCCTGATCGTATCTAAACCTTGACAAACTGAACAGTACCACGTTGTCCATGGCAGGGATTGAACCCCTGACCATTTAATCACTAGTGCTGCAGAACAGAGCTTTGACAAAGCGGCCTGATTCTCGCATGATAACATGACACTGTGGAATAGACTCCTGTCCTCTCGCCAACACATAAATCACTGATCCTCTCTCTCTCTCTCTGTCTGCCCAGCCCTCCTCTCCTGTCCTCTCGCCAACACATAAATCACTGATCCTCTCTCTCTGTCTGCCCAGCCCTCCTCTCCTGTCCTCTCGCCAACACATAAATCACTGATCCTCTCTCTCTCTGTCTGCCCAGCCCTCCTCTCCTGTCCTCTCGCCAACACATAAATCACTGATCCTCTCTCTCTCTGTCTGCCCAGCCCTCCTCTCCTCTCCTCTCGCCAACACATAAATCACTGATCCTCTCTCTCTGTCCCTGTCTCGCCAACAAATCACTGATCTCTGTCTGCGCCCTCCTCTCTCTCCTCTCGCCAACACATAAATCACTGATCCTCTCTCTCTGTCTGCCCAGCCCTCCTCTCCTGTCCTCTCGCCAACACATAAATCACTGATCCTCTCTCTCTCTGTCTGCCCAGCCCTCCTCTCCTGTCCTCTCCCCTCCCCTCCTCTGGCCAACACATAAATCACTGATCCTCTCTCTCTCTGTCTGCCCAGCCCTCCTCTCCTCTCCTCTCGCCAACACATAAATCCCTGATCCTCTCTCTCTCTGTCTGCCCAGCCCTCCTCTCCTGTCCTCTCGCCAACACATAAATCCCTGATCCTCTCTCTCTCTGTCTCTGTCTGCCCAGCCCTCCTCTCCTGTCCTCTCGCCAACACATAAATCCCTGATCCTCTCTCTCTCTGTCTGCCCAGCCCTCCTCTCCTCTCCTCTCGCCAACACATAAATCCCTGATCCTCTCTCTCTCTGTCTGCCCAGCCCTCCTCTCCTCTCCTCTCGCCAACACATAAATCCCTGATCCTCTCTCTCTCTGTCTGCCCAGCCCTCCTCTCCTCTCCTCTCTTAACACATAAATCCCTGATCCTCTCTCTCTCTGTCTGCCCAGCCCTCCTCTCCTCTCCTCTCGCCAACACATAAATCCCTGATCCTCTCTCTTCTCTGTCTGCCCAGCCCTCCTCTCCTGTCCTCTCGCCAACACATAAATCCCTGATCCTCTCTCTCTCTGTCTGCCCAGCCCTCCTCTCCTCTCCTCTCGCCAACACATAAATCACTGATCCTCTCTCTCTCTGTCTGCCCAGCCCTCCTCTCCTGTCCTCTCGCCAACACATAAATCAGTCCTCAGCCCGGCCTTCAGACAGTCCAGTGGAATCTCCACAGACAGACAGATGGATTAATTCCATACTGTTTTACACCACTTCCCTTCCATTATCCCTGTTTTCCACTTTGTCATGATGGGGTGGGAAGCAGCACCCACTGTCCCCCCTATCCCCCCTGTCTCCCTATCTCCCTGTCCCCCTGTCCCCCCGGTCCCCCCTGTCCCCCCTATCCCCCTGTCCCCCTGTCCCCTGTCCCCCTATCCCCCTGTCCCCCTGTCCCCTATCCCCTGTCCCCCTATCCCCCTGTCCCCCGGTCCCCTGTCCCCCTATCCCCCTGTCCCCCGGTCCCCCTGTCCCCCTGTCCCCCGTCTCCTATCCCCCTGTCCCCTGTCCCCCTGTCCCCCGTCTCCCCTATCCCCCCTGTCCCCCTATCCCCCTGTCCCCCTGTCCCCCTGTCCCCCTGTCCCCTATCCCCCTGTCCCTGTCCCCTGTCCCCCTGTCCCCCTATCCCCCTGTCCCCCCTATCCCCCTGTCCCCCCTATCCCCCTGTCCCCTGTCCCCCCTGTCCCCTGTCCCCCTGTCCCCCTATCCCCCTATCCCCCCTGTCCCCCTGTCCCCCTATCCCCTATCCCCCTGTCCCCCTATCTCCCTGTCCCCCTATCCCCCTATCCCCTGTCCCCCTATCCCCCTGTCCCCCTATCCCCTGTCCCCCTATCCCCCTATCTCCCTGTCTCCCCTATCCCCCCTATCCCCTGTCCCCCCTATCCCCCTGTCCCCCCTATCCCCCTGTCCCCCCTGCCTTCAAAACAAGCCCAGCTGTTTTCTATGGTCTCATCAAGGCCTCAGTGTTTAGTGGGTTTAAGGCTTCAGCCTCCTGTCTCCTCCACCAGGTTGTAGCAGTCCAGGACATGAGAGGGAACACAGCCAACAGGACAACACATGGAGGAGGGGGAGGGGAGAGGAGGAGGAGGAGGAGGAGGAGGGGGGGAGAGGAGGAGGAGGAGGAGAGGGATACTGCCATTCACCCCAGTGGATGTGGAGATGGGAGAGAGGGAGGTGAGGGATGGAGGCCGGAAAGGAGGAATCTGCTGTACAATGTATCTTATATCATTTCCAGTTCACTTATCAGCAGGAAAGTTTCCAGCTGTGAAATAAATAGCTCATGTGCTGTTGCTCATCCTGAGGTTTTCTCCTCTCCTCTCTCCACATGTCCTCTCTAACCATGTTAAGCTGTTTCATATCACCTTAGAGCAGAGAGAGAGCGAGGGAGAGAGAAGCGAGGGAGGGAGATCGAGTGCACCAGAGAGAGAGAGAGAGAGAGAGAGAGAGAGAGAGAGAGAGAGAGAGAGAGAGAGAGAGAGAGAGAGAGAGAGAGAGAGAGAGAGAGAGAGAGAGAGAGAGAGAGAGAGAGAGAGAGAGAGAGAGTTGCAGACAGAGCAACCTGTTGTTGATTATGCTGCGTAGCATACAGATCCACAGGAGGCTACAGCACTTCTCCTCCCGGTGGTTTTATTCCTGTATAACCTGTCAGTCTGTCAGCCAGTCCACCTGGCTGTTTACAGGGCTGCAGGGATGCTGCTGGTACTGGTGGACCAAGTCCACATCCAGCTGCAACCGGGCCGGGCCAGCTCAATGGCACCACCAACCGGGCCAGGCCATCTCAACCGGCACCACCAACCGGGCCAGCTCAATGGCACCACCAACCGGGCCAGGCCAGCTCAATGGCACCACCAACCGGGCCGGGCCAGCTCAATGGCACCACCAACCGGGCCGGGCCAGCTCAATGGCACCACCAACCGGGCCGGGCCAGCTCAATGGCACCACCAACCGGGCCGGGCCAGCTCAATGGCACCACCAACCGGGCCAGGCCAGCTCAATGTCACCACCAACCGGGCCAGGCCAGCTCAATGGCACCACCAACCGGGCCAGGCCAGCTCAACTGCACCACCAACCGGGCCAGGCCAGCTCAACTGCACCACCAACCGGGCCAGCTCAATGGCAACACATAACCAGCAACACCCTAACCTTTCTAGGAGCTAGTTAACGCTCTGCTAATGCTCTGCACAGCAATCCTGATTGGTTAGAGTCCATAGAAATATACACTGAGTGCTCTTTCCATGACATGGACTGACCAGGTGAATACAGGTGACAGCTATGATCCCTTATTGATGTCACTTGTTAAATCCATTTCAACATGGACCAGCATCCCTATGGAACGCTTTTGACACATTGTAGATTCCATGCCCGACGAATTGAGGCTGTTCTGAAGGGTAAAATGGGGTGCAACTCAACATTAGGAAGGTGTTCAGTGTAGCACATAAAATGTTCAAGAAAGCGGAATAGCTGTGTGTGTTGTTAAAGGCAGAGGTATTTAAATGATGCCATTAGTGATGCACACAATGGCAGTGGTCTAAGGCACTGCATCGCAGTGCTAGCTGTGCCACTAGAGATCCTGGTTCGAGTCCAGGCTCTGTCGCAGCCGGCCGCGACCGGGAGACCCATGGGGCGGCGCACAATTGGTCCAGCGTCGTCCAAGGTAGGGGAGGGTTTGGCCGGCAGGGATGTGGGTTTGTTTCCCACGGGGGGCCAGTATGAATAAATAAAAAAAACATGTATGCACTCACTAACTGTAAGTCGCTCTGGATAAGAGCGTCTGCTAAATTACTAAAATGTAAATGTAAAATGTATGGCACAGGAGGGTCTGAAATCAATCAGAGGGTCGACAGCTTTATGAAATGGGCCCCCCCAAGGCTCCATTCTATGGCCTGTCGTTTCTACACTGTATATCGGAGGGAATGTAAAACCAGCAAAACGTCATCTGATATTTGTGCACTATCCGATTCATCTTTTTTACTCCACAGTCCTTTTTGGAGAGCTTTTCCACTCCTCTCCGCCTATTAACACCAGATATAGCTGGATGTGTTCATGTGAACCCCGAAGAACCTCTTTCTCTCCAGGCATAGGGGCCACAGACAGTGCTCCAGGACCCAGCTGCATCTGCTCAGCTTCCCCCCCCTGGCCTGGCCCTGGTTCCTACCAACATCCAACAGAGTAGATCACGGAGCAGAGCAGAGAAGCTTTTATGGAGATGGAACGCTGTCAAAAGATGAATCTCATCAGAACTCTAATAAATTAATACGGTCACATGCAGCGCTACACATCCATGTCATTATCCTCAGTTCACAATCTCTGGGCCTGCGACCCAAATGGTACCCTATTCCCTATATAGTGCACTACTTGAATGGGCCCAGGTCAAAAGTAGTGCCCTATATAAGGAACAGGGTGTGGTTTGGGAGGGATGCTGTGAGTGGGAGAGCTCTGACACGGCACCACAGTGCATCCATGTGTTTCCACTCTGCAGGTTGAGAAGGAATGAAACCGATCCTCACAACAAAAACACATCGACTATTTACAAGCAGAGACGGATTTATAACTATCACAGGGAAAACTACAAATCCTTTGTGGATGGAGCCTATTCCAGGAAAATCCAGATGGATATAATCTGCTATGTCATTAGGATAAGGACCCATCTCTCTGCACGTTACTGAGCAGCTACCACCTCCCCAACTCTTTACACCCAGCTCCTAACAAGTTACTGAGCAGCTACAACCTCCCCAACTCTTTACACCCAGCTCCTAACACGTTACTGAGCAGCTACCACCTCTCCAACTCTTTACACCCAGCTCCTAACAAGTTACTGAGCAGCTACAACCTCCCCAACTCTTTACACCCAGCTCCTAACACGTTACTGAGCAGCTACAACCTCCCCAACTCTTTACACCCAGCTCCTAACACGTTACTGAGCAGCTACCACCTCTCCAACTCTTTACACCCAGCTCCTAACACGTTACTGAGCAGCTACCACCTCCCCAACTCTTTACACCCAGCTCCTAACACGTTACTGAGCAGCTACAACCTCCCCAACTCTTTACACCCAGCTCCTAACACGTTACTGAGCAGCTACCAACTCTCCAACTCTTTACACCCAGCTCCTAACACGTTACTGAGCAGCTACCACCTCCCCAACTCTTTACACCCAGCTCCTAACACGTTACTGAGCAGCTACCACCTCCCCAACTCTTTACACCCAGCTCCTAACAGGTTACTGAGCAGCTACCACCTCCCCAACTCTTTACACCCAGCTCCTAACACGTTACTGAGCAGCTACCACCTCCCCAACTCTTTACACCCAGCTCCTAACACGTTACTGAGCAGCTACCACCTCCCCAACTCTTTACACCCAGCTCCTAACACGTTACTGAGCAGCAGCTACCACCTCCCCAACTCTTTACACCCAGCTCCTAACACGTTACTGAGCAGCTACCACCTCCCCAACTCTTCACCCAGCTCCTAACACGTTACTGAGCAGCTACCACCTCCCCAACTCTTTACACCCAGCTCCTAACACGTTACTGAGCAGCTACCACCTCCCCAACTCTTTAACCCAGCTCCTAACACGTTACTGAGCAGCTACCACCTCCCCAACTCTTTACACCCAGCTCCTAACACGTTACTGAGCAGCTACCACCTCCTCAACTCTTTACACCCAGCTCCTAACACGTTACTGAGCAGCTACCACCTCCCCAACTCTTTACACCCAGCTCCTAACACGTTACTGAGCAGCTACCACCTCCCAACTCTTACACCCAGCTCCTAACACGTTACTGAGCAGCTACCACCTCCCCAACTCTTTACCCAGCTCCTAACACGTTACTGAGCAGCTACCACCTCCCCAACTCTTTACACCCAGCTCCTAACACGTTACTGAGCAGCTACCACCTCCCCAACTCTTTACACCCAGCTCCTAACACGTTACTGAGCAGCAGCTACCACCTCCCCAACTCTTTACACCCAGCTCCTAACACGTTACTGAGCAGCTACCACCTCCCCAACTCTTTACACCCAGCTCCTAACACGTTACTGAGCAGCTACCACCTCCCCAACTCTTTACACCCAGCTCCTAACCCGTTACTGAGCAGCTACCACCTCCCCAACTCTTTACACCCAGCTCCTAACACGTTATTGAGCAGCAGCTACCACCTCCCCAACTCTTTACACCCAGCTCCTAACACGTTACTGAGCAGCTACCACCTCCCAACTCTTTACACCCAGCTCCTAACACGTTACTGAGCAGCTACCACCTCCCCAACTCTTTACACCCAGCTCCTAACACGTTACTGAGCAGCTACCACCTCCCCAACTCTTTACACCCAGCTCCTAACACGTTACTGAGCAGCAGCTACCACCTCCCCAACTCTTTACACCCAGCTCCTAACACGTTACTGAGCAGCTACCACCTCCCCAACTCTTTACACCCAGCTCCTAACACGTTACTGTGCAGCTACCACCTCCCCAACTCTTTACACCCAGCTCCTAACACGTTACTGAGCAGCTACCACCTCCCCAACTCTTTACACCCAGCTCCTAACACATTACTGAGCATCAGCTACCACCTCCCCAACTCGTTACACCCAGCTCCTAACACGTTACTGAGCAGCTACCACCTCCCCAACTCTTTACACCCAGCTCCTAACACGTTACTGAGCAGCTACCACCTCTCCAACTCTTTACACCCAGCTCCTAACACGTTACTGAGCAGCTACCACCTCTCCAACTCTTTACACCCAGCTCCTAACACGTTACTGAGCAGCTACCACCTCCCCAACTCTTACACCCAGCTCCTAACACGTTACTGAGCAGCTACCACCTCTCCAACTCTTTACACCCAGCTCCTAACACGTTACTGAGCAGCTACCACCTCCCCAACTCTTACACCCAGCTCCTAACACGTTACTGAGCAGCTACCACCTCCCCAACTCTTTACACCCAGCTCCTAACACGTTACTGAGCAGCAGCTACCACCTCCCCAACTCTTTACACCCAGCTCCTAACACGTTACTGAGCAGCAGCTACCACCTCCCCAACTCTTTACACCCAGCTCCTAACACGTTACTGAACAGCTACCACCTCCCCAACTCTTTACACCCAGCTCCTAACACGTTGCTGAGCAGCTACCACCTCCCCAACTCTTTACACCCAGCTCTAACACGTTACTGAGCAGCTACCACCTCTCCAACTCTTTACACCCAGCTCCTAACACGTTACTGAGCAGCAGCTACTACCTCCCCCAACTCTTTACACCCAGCTCCTAACACGTTACTGAGCAGCTACCACCTCCCCAACTCTTTACACCCAGCTCCTAACACGTTACTGAGCAGCTACCACCTCCCCAACTCTTTACCCAGCTCCTAACACGTTACTGAGCAGCTACCACCTCCCCAACTCTTTACACCCAGCTCCTAACACATTACTGAGCAGCAGCTACCACCTCCCCAACTCTTTACACCCAGCTCCTAACACGTTACTGAGCAGCTACCACCTCTCCAACTCTTTACACCCAGCTCCTAACACGTTACTGAGCAGCTACCACCTCCCCAACTCTTTACACCCAGCTCCTAACACGTTACTGAGCAGCTACCACCTCCCCAACTCTTTACACCCAGCTCCTAACACGTTACTGAGCAGCTACCACCTCCCCAACTCTTTACACCCAGCTCCTAACACGTTACTGAGCAGCTACCACCTCCCCAACTCTTTACACCCAGCTCCTAACACGTTACTGAACAGCAGCTACCACCTCCCCAACTCTTTACACCCAGCTCCTAACACGTTACTGAGCAGCTACCACCTCCCCAACTCTTTACACCCAGCTCCTAACACGTTACTGAGCAGCTACCACCTCCCCAACTCTTTACACCCAGCTCCTAACACGTTACTGAGCAGCTACCACCTCCCCAACTCTTTACACCCAGCTCCTAACACGTTACTGAGCAGCAGCTACCACCTCCCCAACTCTTTACACCCAGCTCCTAACACGTTACTGAGCAGCTACCACCTCCCCAACTCTTTACACCCAGCTCCTAACACGTTACTGAGCAGCAGCTACCACCTCCCCAACTCTTTACACCCAGCTCCTAACACGTTACTGAGCAGCTACCACCTCCCCAACTCTTTACACCTAGCTCCTAACACGTTACTGAGCAGCTACCACCTCCCCAACTCTTTACACCAGCTCCTAACACGTTACTGAGCAGCTACCACCTCCCCAACTCTTTACACCCAGCTCCTAACACGTTACTGAGCAGCTACCACCTCCCCAACTCTTTACACCCAGCTCCTAACACGTTACTGAGCAGCTACCACCTCTCCAACTCTTTACACCCAGCTCCTAACACGTTACTGAGCAGCTACCACCTCCCCAACTCTTTACACCCAGCTCCTAACACGTTACTGAGCAGCTACCACCTCCCCAACTCTTTACACCCAGCTCCTAACACGTTACTGAGCAGCTACCACCTCCCCAACTCTTTACACCCAGCTCCTAACACGTTACTGAGCAGCTACCACCTCCCCAACTCTTTACACCCAGCTCCTAACACGTTACTGAACAGCAGCTACCACCTCCCCAACTCTTTACACCCAGCTCCTAACACGTTACTGAGCAGCTACCACCTCCCAACTCTTTACACCCAGCTCCTAACACGTTACTGAGCAGCTACCACCTCCCCAACTCTTTACACCCAGCTCCTAACACGTTACTGAGCAGCTACCACCTCCCCAACTCTTTACACCCAGCTCCTAACACGTTACTGAGCAGCAGCTACCACCTCCCCAACTCTTTACACCCAGCTCCTAACACGTTACTGAGCAGCTACCACCTCCCCAACTCTTTACACCCAGCTCCTAACACGTTACTGAGCAGCAGCTACCACCTCCCCAACTCTTTACACCCAGCTCCTAACACGTTACTGAGCAGCTACCACCTCCCCAACTCTTTACACCCAGCTCCTAACACGTTACTGAGCAGCTACCACCTCCCCAACTCTTTACACCCAGCTCCTAACACGTTACTGAGCAGCAGCTACCACCTCTCCAACTCTCCTTCGCTTCTCACGAAACTGTTTTTATTAGGAACACCCTTCCTTTCAATCAAACACAAAGTGGTGCTTTAACCCAGCCGAGGACTGTCAGTGCTGCTTTAACCCACCAGAGGACTGTCAGTGCTGCTTTAACCAGAGGACTGTCAGTGCTGCTTTAACCAGAGGACTGTCAGTGGTGCTTTAACCAACTGTCAGTGTTGCTTTAACCCAGCCGAGGACTGTCAGTGCTGCTTTAACCCAGCCGAGGACTGTCAGTGCTGCTTTAACCAGAGGACTGTCAGTGCTGCTTTAACCAGAGGACTGTCAGTAGTGCTTTAACTCACCAGAGGACTGTCAGTGCTGCTTTAACCAGAGGACTGTCAGTGCTGCTTTAACCCACCTGCGGATTGTCAGTGCTGCTTTAAACAGAGAACTGTCAGTGGTGCTTTAACCCACCTGCGGATTGTCAGTGCTGCTTTAATCAGAGGACTGTCAGTGCTGCTTTAATCAGAGGACTGTCAGTGGTGCTTTAATCAGAGGACTGTCAGTGCTGCTTTAATCAGAGGACTGTCAGTGCGTGACCTACCAAGAATAGAGCAACAACCCAAGAAGGTGGAGTGGTTTCCACATATCTTAAGGTATAGTGCTAATTTAAACCTCATATCTTAAGGTATAGCGCTAATTTAAACCTCATACCTTAAGGTATAGCGCTAATTTAAACCTCATACCTTAAGGTATAGCGCTAATTCAAACCTCATACCTTAAGGTATAGCACTAATTTAAACCTCATATCTTAAGGTATAGCGCTAATTTAAACCTCATACCTTAAGGTATAGTGATAATTTAAACCTCATACCTTAAGGTATAGCGCTAATTTAAACCTCATACCTTAAGGTATAGTGCTAATTTAAACCTCATACCTTAAGGTATAGCGCTAAATCAAACCTCATACCTTAAGGAATAGCGCTAATTTAAACCTCATATCTTAAGGTATAGCGCTAATTTAAACCTCATACCTTAAGGAATAGCACTAATTTAAACCTCATATCTTAAGTTACAGGGCTAATTTAAACCTCATATCTTAAGGTATAGCGCTAATTTAAACCTCATACCTTAAGGTATAGCGCTAATTTAAACCTCATACCTTAAGGTATAGCGCTAATTTAAACCTCATACCTTAAGGAATAGCGCTAATTTAAACCTCATACCTTAAGGTATAGCGCTAATTTAAACCTCATACCTTAAGGTATAGCGCTAATTTAAACCTCATACCTTAAGGTATAGCGCTAATTTAAACCTCATACCTTAAGGTATAGCGCTAATTTAAACCTCATATCTTAAGGTATAGCGCTAATTTAAACCTCATACCTTAAGGTACAGGGCTAATTTAAACCTCATACCTTAAGGTATAGCGCTAATTTAAACATCATACCTTAAGGTACAGGGCTAATTTAAACCTCATACCTTAAGGTACAGGGCTATTCTAAACAGGCTGGGTCCTCAGCCCCCACTGCCCAGACTCTATTAGTGCTGGGTACACTGAGAGATCAAGGTCTGACACAGCAACACACACACACATACACACGTTATGTCATGACATGGAGATCAAACACGCCTGTTACCATGGTTACCATGCCTCTCTGTGAAGAGATCACTCACGGTGACCCTGTGGCGAAACTGAGGAAACTGGTTCTGGTTCTGTTTTCATTCCCTAACCCTAACCACTGGTTCTGGTTCTGTTTTCATTCCCTAACCCTAACCACTGGTACTGGTTCTATTTTCATTCCCTAACCCTAACCACTGGTTCTGGTTCTGTTTTCATTCCCTAACCCTAACCACTGGTTCTGGTTCTATTTTCATTCCCTAACCCTAACCACTGGTTCTGGTTCTGTTTTCATTCCCTAACCCTAACCACTGGTTCTGGTTCTGGAGTGAGAGGTGTGGAGATGGGGGCAGAGAAGAGGCAATGGGGGGGTTCCATAATGTGGTAAGTAGGGAGGAGGGTGGAGAGGCCCAGGAGGAGGGGTGTGATTGGGGGGGTCTCAGGGGGTATCAGGGGGTATCAGGGGGTCTCAGGGGGTCTCAGGGGGTATCAGGGGGTCTCAGGGGGTATCAGGGGGTCTCAGGGGGTCTCAGGGGGTATCAGGGGGTCTCAGGGGGTCTCAGGGGGTCTCAGGGGGTCTCAGGGGGTCTCAGGGGAGGCCCAGGGGAAAGGAGGAGGAGGATGGAGGTCTGGCTATTCCTCCAGGGTTCCCACCAGGGAGGCTGACTGGCCTCAGTCAGGTAAGGCCATCGACATATCATCATCTGACTCTTATTAGCAGCGTTTTGGCTGGTTGTGAGGGGCAGAGGGTTGAAGAGCGGTAGAGGACTACAGAGGGTTGAGGAGGGGCAGAGGGCTGAGGAGGGTTGAGGAGGGGTAGAGGGCTGAGGAGGGGTAGAGGGCTGAGGAGGGGTAGAGGGCTGAGGAGGGGCAGAGGGCTGAGGAGGGGTAGAGGGCTGAGGAGGGGTAGAGGGCTGAGGAGGGGCGAGGGCTGAGGAGGGGTAGAGGGCTGAGGAGGGGTAGAGGGCTGAGGAGGGTTGAGGAGGGGTAGAGGGCTGAGGAGGGGCAGAGGGCTGAGGAGGGTTGAGGAGGGGTAGAGGGCTGAGGAGGGGTAGAGGGCTGAGGAGGGGTAGAGGGCTGAGGAGGGTTGAGGAGGGGTAGAGGGCTGAGGAGGGGCAGAGGACTACAGAGGGTTGAGGGGGCAGAGGGGTTGAGGAGGGGCAGAGGGCTGAGGAGGGGGCAGAGGGCTGAGGAGGGGTAGAGGGCTGAGGAGGGTTGAGGAGGGGTAGAGGGCTGAGGAGGGGCAGAGGGCTGAGGAGGGTTGAGGAGGGGTAGAGGGCTGAGGAGGGGCAGAGGGCTGAGGAGGGGTAGAGGCTGAGGAGGGTAGAGGGCTGAGGAGGGGCAGAGGGCTGAGGAGGGTAGAGGCTGAGGAGGTTGAGGAGGGTAGAGGGCTGAGGAGGGGCAGAGGGGCTGAGGAGGGTTGAGGAGGGTAGAGGCTGAGGAGGGGCAGAGGGCTGAGGAGGGGTAGAGGGCTGAGGAGGGTAGAGGGCTGAGGAGGGGCAGAGGGCTGAGGAGGGGCAGAGGGCTGAGGAGGGGGCTGAG